>NC_142934.1:97099914-97117414 GCF_046866305.1 Octopus bimaculoides | reverse complement strand
ATTATTAATTGACGATTCCCTGCCCTCATTTCTTGTATATATATATATATATATATATATATATATATATATATATATACGCGCGCGCGCGTATGACAAAACAGAAAATCGGAAATTTTTCGTATCATCTATTCACCATTATACGTGTTTCATTTGCTAAGATTTACATGTGAGATATGTAAGGAATTTCCTATTAGAAATTCTTCACATGCCTATCTCACAATTAAAACTTTGTAATTCGTATTAGTAAATGAAACACGTGTAACGGTGAATAAATAATACCAAAATATTTCCAATTTTCTGTTTTGTTATACAATAGTTCTGCAAATAATATTTCTATAATTCTCCATTTTCATATGTATTTTGACTAATACACAGCAGCTACTGAGGCTACATATTGAGACTACATATATATTTATGTGTGTGTCTGAGTGAGTGTGTGTGTGTATGTGAGTGTGTGTGTATGTGAGTGTGTGTGTATGAGTGTGTGTGAGTGTGTGTGTCTTTAAGGGTGTGACTCATCTCCACTTAAAGTATCGAAACCAAATATTCACTTAATCGTTCATACATGGAGATGTATGTATGTATGTATGTATGCATGTATGTATGTATGCATGTATGTATGAATGTATGCATGTATGTATGTATGTATGTAAGTATGTATGTATGTATGTATGTATGTATGTATGAATGTATGCATGTATGTATGTATGTATGTAAGTATGTATGTATGTATGTATGAATGTATGCATGTATGTATGTATGTATGCATGCATGTATGTATGCATGTATGTATGTATGCATACATGCATGCATGTATGTATGTATGTATGTATGCATGCATGTATGTATGCATGCATGCATGTATGTATGCATGTATGCATGTATGTATGTATGTATGTATGTATGTATGTATGTGTGTATTTGTTTATGTTTGTATATATGTGTGTGCCTATACAATTTCTATTTGTATGAAGGACATTGGAATCTCAAACGTGATTAGTAGATGAGAGACTTCATTTAATGGCAGAAATAATTCTGTTGATGAACATTACACTGCAAGTATTGTGTTCTTTGTTGCCATTTCGCTGTAAGTCCAAATCTTATTGAAGAGTTATCGTATAAAATTTATCTCACCATACATTTGACGTACGTTTACTTACTATGAAGTACAAAATAGAAACATTAAACGCCATCAAATCCCGATTTGTATAGAGATGTTTGCCTCAAAATCACCTCAGGAAGAGAATGTCTTTAAGTAATGTTTACATCTTTCCATTAGTTTATGAGACTATAACCAGCGCTTTTATACCTGTATAATGCTTAGAATTTCTGAGATCTGTTATATCAATAGGTTAATCTCATTATCCCATTGTCACACCTGAAGCAACCTATTTTGATAAAGCTTATAGATCTGACACTTGCGGTTTGACGGATGCAAACATGAAAGACAGTAACATGAGATTGGTAACGCTAAATTTCTGTATGATTAAAATTATCGCAGTAAACTACAAACTGAAATACACAACTGGCTAGTGGGTGTGTTATTACATAAGTTTTAACGTATGAATAATTCAGAAACTCAAATATTCAATGCTTCTTTTTAATGTTTAGCGAGCTGGCAGAAACGTTAGTACGCCGGGCGAAATGCCTAGCGGTATTTCGTTTGCCGTTACGTTCTGAGTTCAAATTCCGCCGAGGTCGACTTTGCCTTTCATCCATTTGGGGTCGATTAAATAAATACCAGTTGATCACTGTAATCGACTTAATCCCTTTGTCTGTCCGTGTTTGTTCCTTCTATGTTTAGGCCCCTGTGGGTACTAAAGAAATAAAAGATGTTTAGCCTAACCTCAGCTTTTCTCGGATACACTAGTGTTCAAAAATGATTTTCTTGTCTTTCCAATAGCCATTGTTTATTCAGGCATTAAATTTGTTGTACTTTGTTTAGGCCGATAACACAGAGCCTCTGATGATGGCCCATGAACTAAATTGTCAGTGGATATGGATATTTAGAGAGAGAGAGATAGAGAAAGAGAGAGAGAGAAATGGGACGGGGGTGAGCGTGTATGTATATGTACGAAGGTCGGCTGAAAAGTTCATAGGCTGACCAAGTTACTCTCATGGAATGTGACCAAATGAGATTTACTTTTCAACATGTTCCACTGGCACTCTACACACTTCTTCCATCAGTGATTGGATCTCATTGGTGAAGGAGCTTTTATCCTTTTGGTTAAAAATGTCATCAGTAACAGATATGACGTCATCATCACAGCGATACTGCTTCCCAGCCATATGCTTTGTTTTTTTTTATTTTGTGGAAGCGATGATAGTCAGAAGGGGTCAAATTAGGAGACTAGGGAGAGGGATCAGCCAATTCAAAGTCACAGTCATGCGCAGCAGTCATTGAACCCCAAAACTTTTTTTCTGGAGCGTTGTCCTAATGAAACAACACCCCTCCCTCTTTCGTCAATTTTGTAGGGTATTTGGTTTTGATACCCTTTCGTAACGGCCTCAGCAAGTTGGTATAGTATTTTTCATTGATGGTGTGACGCTTTTGAAGGTAGTCAATAAACATAATGCCTTTTTCATCTTCAAAACTGAAAATTGAGAACGGGGACTGTGTAGTGGGCGATGATGAGTGCAAGAGATACCAAAGTACACATACTGAACTGGTAATTCATTATCGTCAAAAGCATTGGTTTTAGGTTTCACTGCCCAGAATCTTCATCATGTTTACGACAATAACAACAAAACTCAAGAAAAAAGTAGATACCAAAAAAAAAAAAAACCCCGAAAATGTTGAGAAACTAATCTTTCATAAAGACAAAAAAGAAAGAGCAAAAAGCTGTAAACAAGTAATAAGAATATAAGATGGTGTAAGAGAAGTTAATGTATAGCGGCAATATATCATAACGTAATGAAATATTTATTTATCATAGATTTAACAGTGATGAGCGAGACTGAAAAGGAAGGAAAACAGTAAGAAAAAGAAAGAGAAGAATATTAAGAAGAAGAAGAAGAAGAAGAGGAGGAGAAGAAGAGGAGGAGGAGAAGAAGAAAAAGAGGAGGGGGTGGAGGAGAAGAAGTGTCCACAGCACCAGTATCAACAGTAACATCAATAATCAATAAAATAATACCGTCCTTTCATCTGTCGTTAACAGGACAACAAGAAATAGTCATTTTGGTTTATATTACAAAATATTTTGATATATTTGGGATCAATAGTATAGATGTATATGTGAGGAAAGGAGAACACATATCTGCCAATGTGTGTGTGTGCGTGTGTGTGATAAAGAGTTCACATAAGATATCAATTTGGAAAGGGAAGAGAAAGCGACGTGGTGATATGTAAAGATTAGGACCAAAATTATGCCGGCGCCACGGTGTTATCTATTATCAGTAAAACAATGGCATTAAAAATAAACGAATTTTCTTAGCTTCTTAGATTTTAGAAATAATTAACTTACTCGCTACTAAAAAATACGCTGCTGTGTTTTTTCACCAATAATTATGGATTTTCTACTGTAAATATTGTTTGTTATTTTGTTATGTTTAGTCGATACAATAGTTAATGTCGACTTTAGATTTGTTCCTCTCGCCTAATGAGCTACATAAATATACTTATGCAATCCCACGAGATGAATTAATATCGACCTTGTTAATTCGATGTTCAACGGTGAATGAACATCTGCAGCTATGCAACAAAGTTATTGAAAAAGTTGCGATCATTAACAAAGACATTTTGGGGACAGAAGCTAATATCGTGGATTTGCGTCTGTATGGTGTTGTGGGTGGGGGTGGGGTGGGGTGGGGGGTTTAGAGGAATTCTAAGAAAATAACTTTTCCGAAAGTTTAGTTTCCTGTCGTCGCAAGATGTCTCAGATTTCAATGTGTGAAGTGCTTTAGAAATGATTGATCCCAAAAGTTGATTATTCTATAGATAATCAAGTCAGCTATCGTCAAAATCCAATATATCCCCAAGCCTATTTTTTCTAAATAAACTGTTTTAAGACTAAAGCAGAGAAACAAGACTGACATCCGATACTTACTTGGCTGAAAATCGCACAATGGGAGAAGAAAAAGATTTAGAAAGCTGGAGTCATGGGTTAGTTATCCAATGACAGTAGATCTTGGATGAATGTTTACAACAAAATCCGGTAACTAGCAGCACCCAGAAGCTTCAAACCACCAAGTATTGCCAAATCTTTAGCAGGTAGGCTTCCATAGTTTCTGTCACAACGTTTATTGGATAACGTACTGGTGACTCTCCTATTTCATAACATAGTTGATATGCTATCTATTATTAATACATATAGGACTCGTGTAAGGTAGACAAAAATGTTTTGACGGGAAAGTCAATAAAACATCTGAGGCGTACTTCATCTTATGTCACATGCTTTGATATACCAGCGTATAAGCTTAGCCTCATCAACTCTAGACATAAAGACATAAATACAGTACATAAATATATAGACGTATATAATGAGTATGTCTGTCTGTCTGTCTGTCTGTATGCATGTATGTATATATATATATATATATATATATATATATATATATATATGTATTTACAAATAAAAGGGTAAATGATTATCAATTTATTAATTTATTAATAAATTAACAATTAATAATTTTTACCAAGCCCTTCGGTATGTAAACTCTATTATCGGTGGAGAACTTATTTAAAAGTTCTTATACATTTATAAACATAATTAAGGGATTAACAACAGTTGCTTCACCACATACCGAAGTTCAGAAATAGTAGCTAAACTCCAACAGACAGCAGTACTTGTAACTCACAAAGGCAAATCAAGAAGAAAAAACAACGAACCTAACCAGTCGTAATTAATCATAGACGCGTTTCTGGCTTAGAAGGGTAAAAACTCTTCATTTCCTCATCAGTATGATATTTCAGTTGCAAATTCGACGATGCTAGCAATTGTGCATGCATGACCGAGCGACATCATGCATCGGCACAATTTGAAAACATCTCCGAACCTACATAGGCCAGCCAGTTCTTATCCCTCCTCAAGAATTACCATGTGCGTCACAAGCAATACCGCAGAAAATCTGTGGTTTACTATCAGGGAGTGAATAATTATTACAAATAAAAGGGTAAAGGATTATCAATTTATTAATTTATTAATAAATTAATAATTAATAATTTTTACCAAGCCCTTCGGTATGTAAACACCATTATTGGTGAAGAACTTATTTAAAAGTTCTTATACATTTATAAACATAATTAATTATTTCTCAGTACTGTCTTGTTACAATAGGGTGAAAACCTGTTACCTCTCTCTGTTTGTCGATAAATTAAACATTCCTTTACCGATACGTGAAATTAGGTTTCTATTTACTGTTAGGGATTGGTTTGACATTTTATAGGGGCAGTACATGCCTGACTCGACGAGTAAGCTTAGATCCAAGGAGTCGACTTTCCTTAAGTTGGTGGTAACTGTTATAGGTAAGTCGAATTCATTGAAATTTTCAAGTGACTAAGGTTGGGATTGTCAAGCTATCACATCTATGCCGGGCCACCTGGAAATTTAACAAATATACACGATAAATTCAAATCACGATTTATAAAAATGAAAAGAAATTAGAAACACACACACAAATTAACACACGAGCATACATATATCTATGTACACACATACACACACACACACACACACACACACACACACACACACACACACACACACACACACACACATATATATATATATGGTCATCGTTATATATAAACATATATATATATATATATACATGGTCTGATCAACAAGTATCCGGATGGTTGCCATAGTAACGAAACTAAAGCACGCAGAGTAAAGGCCGCTTGGCATAGATTAACCTAGGACTGTGCTGTTCCTGCATACTAAGTTTTAACATTCTATGTCACTCCCGCTGTTTACACCAGTACTTGGAAAGAAGGTGTGTAGCGTGTGATCGTCGGATTGACCATGATGAGGGAGAAAGTTGAGCTGAGAATCTGCATCAAATTTTGTCGAAAGTTTGGTGATACCTGTTCAGAGGCCTACGCAAAAGTTTTCAAAAAATTTTATCGTTCTCAACACAATCAAGGAGATCTTGTGCAGCTAAAACCCGGGTGTCCTTTTGATCAGCTGAAAGTGGTTTCTGCACAATCTTGGCAGACAGGCGTCTCACACCCAAATCTTCAGTGATAATGGACTGAACTGAACCGTAACTAATCTGAACATCCTCTGATAACTCACGGATGGTGATTTGACGATTTCCCCTCACAGCTGCATGCACATCTGCGATGTTTTTCTCATTTCTTCTGGTTGAAGGTCTCCCAGAACGTTCATCAGTGTCGACATTTTTTCGGCCATCTTGGAAATGTCCGAACTGCTCATACACTTGTGTGCAGTTTATACATTCCTCACCATACACTTTCTGCAACCTTGCGTAGGCCTCTGAGCAGGTATCACCATGACAACTTTCTCTGTCATGGTCAATGCGGCGATCACACGCTACGCCCCTTCCTCCCAAGCACTGCTGCAAACAGCAGAAGTGAGCTAGGACGTTAAAACTTAGTGCGCATGCACAGTAGCGTTTCAGGTCAACCTGTGCCAAGCAGTTTTACTCTGCATTGTTTAGCTTCGGTACTATGGCAACAGTCTGGATACTTATTGATCAGACTTGGTATGTGTGTGTGTATGTGCGTGTATGTGTGTATGTGTGTTTATAAATACATAAACTCATACATTTTAACGTACACGCATACCAACATGCATATATATATATATATATATATATATATATATATATATATATATATATATATATATATATATATATATATATCATATATACTGTCGCTATCCTACCTGATCATACTGTAAAAACTCTGCTGTAGGAAGTGACGGAAATTTTCTTACATCACCAGATATGCCGCCAACATATCGCTTGTAAGACATTCTTATACGATTATTCTATGAACCTGTCTTCACCTTCGGTGACTTTCAATGCAAAGCCAGAATAATTGACATGGTTGCACTAAGTTCTTATTTCCGACATTACCTGGACAATGCTGGTCTTCAGTGAAGCTTATGGTATGGTGATTATGTCCATTGATCTTTTTTCTATCATGCTCCTAATGTAGTAGTCCACGACACTTGAATCTACCGATTTCGGAGGTCACAAGTTTGGTGTTACACGATTGTAGATTGTCCGTCATTCAGTCTTGTGTTATGCGAGCTTTGTGAAAAGATGCTAAGTCTTGTTGAAACACGTATGGCCCTTCACTTCATACTTCACACATCCAGAGCTTTGTCCAACAACTTGTGGCAAAATATGTGCGGTGGGATGACATAAACTTGGTTACTCAACCATCGCAGTTGCTGGAACTTAGTGTGTCACTCTGGAAACATTAGCTAAATCTACACATAACCATCTGTCGCCTCCTATTAGAATTTTGGATATCGTTGAGGTTTTTCTCATCAGAAAAGAACCAAAGATTTCCATGTTCTCCGGGGTTTTTAACCTTGAAAAGTAACCAGTTGGCATGAATCAAACAAATTTCCTGTCTACAAATACATGAATTGTTTTCTCCTTTGTATATATGAACGTCTTCGTGTACCATAGCTAACACAGTTCACTCCGACACCTGAATTTCTTTGGCAATTTTCTCTCATTGATATTACAGGATTATCCTCGTTAATATTTTGAACCCGTTGCATAGTTTGTGCTATTTTTATCTTTATAGTCTCCAAACGTTTAGAATGCTTTTTTCACTTTGATACAGTTGAATTTTTTCCCCAAGAATTTTCCATTTCCAGGTCACTGCTACATCGCTGAGTTCCACTCATATGGTAACATTGACCGCACGTCTTTTCATTTCTTGTGTTAGCATTTTAGCTACCACAAGGGAATTTGAAAGAAATAAAATCCTGTAAATTGGTTTGAAGAGAGTAATATATTGATAGTCCGTATACTATATCTGTATGTTGTTTATCTATGCTTTTATTTGTGTTAGCTCTCTTACTCTTTAACAACCCGAATAAAGTTACTGATATTTTCTTATTTTTCCTTAATGCAGAATATATTTAAGTATGTATGAAACAGATATATCAAAGTATTTTAGTAAATTCTAATAGTGAAATATCTGAAATAAAGTAACATTTTTACAAAATTGAACACATTTTTCATTTAGCTTATCATTTTCTCTTCAAATATATTTCATCCCTGTATTAACGTAGCTTTCAAAATGGTTCTCTTTTACCAGTTATCAATCCGAACCAAATATTATAATCTTCAACAGATTAAGAGTATTTGAATCTCAGTGAAGTTGCAAGTAAGATCATTGACATTATCTGAAAGACCTGTCTTTATCTCCAATTTCAGTTTTATTCCATTTAATCTTCATTCATCTGAAAGTATCAGAAAAAATTCTTTGGCGCTAGATGTTGAAAAATACATATCAAAATAAAAAAAGAATATTATTCTAACTTCCAGACATTTTCGGTTTGAATATCACAAAATAATTTTTTTCTACTATCTGTATCAACGAAACGAAAATGCTGAGTTGGTAGAAATGAAATTAAAACATTCATGACTATTTGATGCAATATTATATGTTTTTTATTTTCTGATCTACAATTCTGTTCCTCTTTAGTGAAAGTGAGACAAAAGACATAAGTATCCAAACACAACTGACAAGTGATCAACCCATTAGAATGTCGTATCTTGATTGCTCAAACTACAAGGAACAGCAACTAAATCTTTCGTTAATTACACGAAACAATCTTAAGAAAGTGGAAGCACACTGGGCAAGTTTCCAGCAGTTTTAGACAAAATACATGGTGTTTGTTGCTGGAACATCTTTGATCATAAAATCTCGATCAAGGCTAGATGATCTTCAGCTATGAAGACTGTACGTTTCAATTTATTAGGCTCAGCTTCTAAGATAATTTTACCGAGAATCGAACAAAAATATAGCAATGCATTTTTTCTGTTTCTTTAGATCAACTTTATTTTCTCTCCAAATTTCACGTTAATGATTCATTTTCACAAATAATTAACAATTAAAGAGGAAAATTATATTTATCCTGCTACTTTCTTTTAAAAAATCGTGAAAAACTAAAATACCTGTAGTTATTTTAATAGATATATAGAAAACAATTTTTATTAATATTTCTAAATGAAAAGCAAATTCAATTTCATACAATGCACTGAGTCAGGCGCATCGGACGTTGAGAAAAGTCAGTTGAAGCTAAATATGACAATGACTGCATCTTCTGTCAAAATTCGTAGTTTTAATAGAAAACAATCTTTCTGTCTCCCCTCCTCCTCCCCTCCCCCTCTCTCTCTATATATTTATGTTTATATTATATATATGTGTATGTATATGTATAAACTCACTCCTTCATTCTGTCCCACCTGATGCCACTACACCCATCCCTCTCTCCCCGATACAGTCCCCTCACCCCACTCTTCCGTTACTCCAGACCCCGCTAATTTCAAGATACCTCCTTCTATTGCCTCTAACCTCCAACCTCACGCCTTACTACCAACAGACTGTGTCCTCCCCATCCATGACCTCATCTCCTCCTCCCATCTCCCTCCCACCGCTTCCAGCCTCATTGTCCGCACTCCACACCTACCCACCATTTAATTCCTCTCCCCAAATTCCCAAACCCAACAACCCTGGCCGTCCCATTGTCTCCGCTTGTAACTGCCCCACGGAATTGATCTCAAAATACCTCGTCCGTGTCCTTGCTCCTAGTGGCTTCCCTCCCCTCCCAAATCCACGACACTAACCATGCTCTCTGTCTCTTTAACTCGTTCTCCTTCCCTTCTCACCCAATAAGACATTTTGCATTTAAGCACTTTCTTGACCTTCGACCCAACTCCCAACCTGACACTTCTTCGTCTGGCCGAAAATGTTCTTTCCCTCAACTGCTTCTCGTTCGTGGGGGATTTTTACCTTTCGATCTTCAGTTTACATTATACTATTGATTTATTTATGTGTTTGCTTTTGAAGCTTTCCTGTTCTTTACTTCAAATTACAGACATCACTTTTACTTCTCTGTTCCTTTTTTATTCATTTTAATTGTTGCACTTTTCAGGTTCTTCTGTTCTCACTTGTCATTCACATTCACTTTTCTAATATTTCTTATCTTTAGGGCGGCGAGCTGACAGAAACGTTAGCACGCCGGGCGAAATGCTTAGCGGTATTTCGTCTGCCGTTATGTTCTGAGTTCAAATTCCTCCGAGGTCGACTTTGCCTTTCATACTTTCGGGCTCGATAAATTAAGTACTAGCTACGCACTGGGGTCGATGTAATAATTTGTCTGTCTTTGTTTGTCCCTTCTATGTTTAGCCCCTTGTGGACAATAAAGAAATAAGAATCGTTAGCACACCGGGCGAAATGCTTAGCGGTATTTCGTCTGTCTTTACGTTCTGAGTTCAAATTCTGCGGAGGTCGACTTTGCTTTTGATCCTTTCGGGGTCGATCTAATCGAGTTACCCCCTCCCACCCAAAATTTTGGGCCTTGTGTCTAGAGTATTCCATCCTAACATTTGCTAACTTGTTTTCGTCCACATATAGCCTGTTGTCTTGATTTCGTGTTCTCCATATCATTATAAGAGTGTGCGGTGTTTTTCTCTTCAGATGGCCAGCCTAATGCATAGCAATAAGCGTATATTACTTCTGTATACTCTTCTCGGATTCATTTGATCCTGTTACATTTTTCTTTCAGTGGTGGGTGTGGTGGTAGACTTGGTGGGCTCGAGTTGAGGCAGTTCCCATTCCAGTGACCATGCAGATTCGTATTCTGGGAAGAGTTTGTGCCAGTGGATGACTTTTCGTTGCCAGTCTAGTTCTCTCATGTGAGACGCGCTTGTAGATTAACCATAGGACAAGCGATTTGGTGCACTGTTGTAATTTTCCTTTTTGCTTCGTTAGACATATTTGTGCTACATTAAAATTATTAGTATTGCGCCCTGTATTGTGGAAGATGTAGAGGCGTTTTTTTCTCTCTACCACTATTGTCGACTCCGCCATTAATACCGTTACAGTTACTTTAACGTTGGCATTACAACATTGCTCATCGTTAGTTACCACCAATTGCGCCTTATTATTATTATTATTATTATTATTATTATTATTATTATTATTATTAAACATATTTTTATTTTTATCTGAAACTTCTCGGTTTCTATGAAGATTTTTCTCAAATTTTCAATCATGTTTCTGTTATTCGTTTTTTTTTTAGTTTTGATAAAATTAAATGCTACTTAACATATTGTGCCATATTTTATTATTCCAGCAAATGTCTACTTGATGTTATAAAATGTATCATAAAGAAAGAGCTTTATTTTCCCGGCAGTAACTGTTGTACTATTGAGCAGTTTATTTCACGACTCACAAACTCGTTGATGCAACACTAATATTTCTGCCTTGAAGGTAACCAATGATTACGTAGTAAAAATACAGTAAGTAAAAATACAAACAAAATATAAAATATGCGTTAAAAAAAACGAACAAAAATGAATAATAGAGGTATTCAAAACACGATAAACTTTACAGAGAACCAAAATATAACAACTTTTATAAACCACACAGGAGATATATTAATTTAAGACGATGAAATATTCGTTTATATATTTCAAATCATTGTCTCATAAAATAAATTCTGTGGAAATCTGACTTTCTATGATGAAAGCTACAGTCAAAATCGTTAACAATCTGTATGCTGTTACCAGCTTTGCTCGAAATCGTACTCTTAAATTTCTTCCGTCATTTTACAAAGCTGTAAATGTGTATGGGAGTGTATGTACAATTTCCTATTAAAAGGAGGGCTTCATTATTTGGTACTAGTGAATTTGAACAATCTGCAAAACACACTGTGAAGAAGGGTTGCGTACGTTGTACACGTGACATGAAAATTAAGGTGCCAATGGCATATTTAAAATCCAATAGCGGATTAAATTCAAATATATTAATTTCACTAATGGATCACTAAATTAGATTACATATACTTTCAAATCCTTATATAGAATTGGACACAACTTAAATGTGCAGAACAGTAATTCTTATTAATCAATAAATATAGCGTCATAATTTCAAACAAGACAAACGAAAATGTGACATTCGCTCTTTCCAAGTTGAATTAAGTATATACGTGCACGGAAATAAATACCTTCGAAGGCCAAACTCTCTTCTACATGATACCAATCTCTTGTTTATGATGGAACATAATTTATGGATGACAAATGTAATATTTTCTTACATATAACATAGCATGCAATCACATTGACGGAGTGGAAGAAAATGTAGATTGTTGACGTTCAGCACAATGCTGTCATGACAGTGAAACGGATTCGTTTCTAACCGAAATGAATCTTCATCCAGAATTAACTCTCTTCTTGCTCTCTCAAATAATCGTTTTAATGTGATGAAAATATTGCAATAGAATATACAAATATGACATTTGTCAGTTTGCTTATAAGCAAAATCTTGTATTACTACATCGTGAACAGCACATTCATCAACGAATTAGAAAAACAAAGAGCTTTTTTTCCGGACAAGTTAAACTTCTTTAGTTATACTCTTTTTAATTTGGCTGACAGTAATATTAGATATTGTTCTAGGCTTACATTCGCAGCCTCGTTTCCCCATATCATATTTTAGGTGAAATAATATAGCTTTTACGGTAAGTTTTTTTATTTAGAGTAAACGTTGTGTGACATAAATACTTAACACGTCGAAGTTTTCATTCTAATTTTTATAATGTTTATAAACGTATAAATTTTTGTTTATAGATATTTGGAAATATAAATAAGTTCCATGAAAGCTTCAGTCAAGAAATCTCGATAACACGTGACTTCAGTCCTGTTACATGATAAAAGATCCCTCGCTGCTCATACAATTTTTGTTTTACCTCTCTTGTGACTCTGTCAACTTGCATATTGAAATAAAAGAAAACCCACAAACATGTGATACACAGCCAAGTTGAATTTGTCTGGTGTGCTTTTTTTTATTTGTTAGAACTTTAAGGAAAAGAAATATCAAAAACGCAATAGAGAAGGAGAGCTGAAATATTTGACTCACCGAAAAAAAAAACAAAGAAATCTAACACTGTGGATGAGATGAGAAACAGAATGACATAATTTTTGATTATGGAGGCAAGCAATGCAGACGAAAAGAATGCAGTCATGGGAAATTACACAGCGTAAAGGAAGAAAAACAACAGAGGTATGTAGTGAATGAAAAATAAAATAGATCTCAGAAAACTAGTAATAATAAAAGAGGGAAGGAAAAGGTGATAGAGATAAAAAAATATGGCGATGGCGATATCCTCAAGGGATTGCGTAAGAGAGGAGGGATAAAAATATCAAGTGTTGTGAGCAAGTTAAAAGTTAATATGTTAATGAGTTTAAGAAAAAGTTAAGAGGGGAAGAAAGAGAAGACATATAAAAATAAGAAATTGAAAAGAAAGAAAAGATAAATATAAAACAGAGAAAAGAAACAGATGGGAAAGATGATGGGAAAGCGAATCAAGGAAGGAATGTTTTGACGAATAAAGAAAAATAAAAGATTAAAACGAGGAAGAAAAAAAAGAACAAAACACTTAAGAAAGATTTAAAAATTAATTACAAAAATAAGGAAATAGAAATAAAAAATTAAGAAAGAAAAGTTGAAAACAGCGGAAGTCAAATGAAATTGAAAAAAGTAAAAGGAAGTGTGAAATGATTAAAGGGAACTGAAAAATAAAAAAAATAGAAATAAAATACAAAATATTTGTTGAATTGAGTAAAATATTTAAACGATAAAAATGAAAATCAAGAAATTTAAAATATATTTCAAATATTCAAAATAAATGCCGAATAATATAAGGTGAAAACGAAAAATACGAGAAAGATGAAAAAGCGACTTTTTAAAGAGAGCGATAAATGTAAAGAGGTGATAAATGTAACGAATTATTGGAATATTTCGTTTCTTTCTATCTTTGGAGTGACAAGATGTTCAGTAACATTAATAATAATAATAATAATAATAATAATGGTGGTACAGTGTCACACAAATTTGGGGGCGGGGAAGAGAGGTATTGCCAGTACCTGACATGTGATTATTTTACAGATCCAAGAGATATGAAGAGTAAACTCAGCGTTGGAAGGTTTTGAAATCACAATATAAAAGGAAGCAAATATATGCCGAAAGATAATTTATTCCGATGATTGATTCTTTGGGACATCTACAAATAAAACAATAAAACATTAATAACATTAGCCAATTCTGGTATTAGCACAAGAGGCCAACGCCGGCAAGATTATTTCGTGACATTTGTTTCAAGTTTTGACCTTCTCAATTTAAATCTCCGCTGAGATAAATTTTATTTTTCACCCTTAAAGAACCAGTCAAGTATATGGGTCAATGAAACCGACTAACCCCTCCCTTCAAGTTACTGGCCTTTCGCCTCAACTAGAAAGGTATAAAATGCAGTGAATCGTCTGAAATGTTAAGGCAATGAACGCATCCATCCTCGGTATATTTGCTTTAAATCTCGCACTGATATCGATGTGCTCGACTAACCTCTCCACTTAAAACTGCTGGTCTTGTATCGAAATTGGAAACGTTAGATTATCGGGGCTTGACTTGTAGAGTCATCTGATTCCTACAATATATTTTCCGTTTTTTTTTAATAATCTGAATTCAAATCTGTTAAATTTGCATTCCTTCCCTCCGCGGTTGATAAAAACATTCTGTCAAGTTCTGTATTCAGTGATATCGAATAATCCTACAGCCAAAAATGACTACTAGCAATGTGTCTAAATTAGAAACAATTCTTACTATTGGTTTCAAATTTTGGCACAGCCTAGCCATTTCAGGGGGCGGAGTGAAGTCTATTACGTCGACACCAGTGTTCAACTGGTATTTATTTTATCAACACCGAAAAAATGGAAGTCAAAGTCGACATCGGCCGAATTTGAACATAGAACATAAAGACGGACGAAATGCCGGTAAGCTTTTCGGCCCACGAGCTAAACTTACCAATGATATTGATTTCAAAATTTAAGACAGCAAGTTGGCAGGATTCTTAGCACGATGGACAAAATGCTTAGCGGCATTTCGACCGTCTTTACGTTCCTAGTTCAAATTTCGCCGAGGTTGACTTTGCCTTTCATCCTTCGAGGTTCGATAAAATATGCACCAGTTGGACACTGGAGCATGGGGGTGTCAATGTAACGGACTTAACCTTTCCCCCGAAATTTCTGGTTTTCTGTCAAAATTTGGAACCAATATTATTGGTAATTTAAAGGGGCGAACTAGCAGAATCATTAGCATGTTGGACACAATCTTTAGCGACATTTCGTCCGTCTTTATACCACCATGTTTAGCGGCATTTCATCCGTCTTAATCCCACCGTTCAAACACCACCAGGATCGACTTTACTTTTCGTCCTTTGGGAGCCAATAAAATAAGTTCCAGTTAAGCATTGTGGCCGACGTAATCGCCTCGTCTCTTGCTCCCGAATTTCAGGCTCTGTGCCTAGTGTAGAAAGGAATATTATTGGCAATTTAAGGCGGCGGGCTGGCAGAAATATTAGCACGCCTGATAAAATGCTTAGCAGTACTTTCTCCAACTTTATGTTCTGAGTTCGAATGCCGCCGGAGTGGACTTTCATCGTTTGATAGAATAAGTACCAGTTGAACACCGGAGTCAATGTAATAGACCTTCAAAGAAATTGCTGGCCTTGGGTCAAAATTTGTAATCAGTCTCGTTTTGAAAATTTGACTGAATCATTAAAGAGTGCGTGGGACAAACTTAGCAGTTAGATGGGTGCACTGAAGAAGATGAATAAATCGCAATCGATAGCAATAGTATAAAACAAAATATATTGGAAGAAGAGTAAGTTGGTCATCTGGAAGAGGTGATTGGGAAACACGTGAAGGACATGCTAGAGACAATAATGTGCTCGATCATTATATCATAGCAAAGCTGAAAGGACGCATTCTCAGAGCCATGGATTGTATACTAAAACAAGAAAGAACGAGAGCGCGAGGGACAAATCGCTCGCTTTGGGTTATCTTCCATGGAGCTTTAAAGTTATATACCAGGCTTGTCTTGGAGACCTCTTGACATCTGTTTAAAATACAAATGCCTGTGCGTAAGGGTGTTAGCGCATGTGTACTATGGCATGTGTGCCTGTATGGCGCATGTATGATTGATTTATTCGGAATCAACAGGAGGTTGGTATTGCAAGTCAACGAAAAAAATCATTGATGATAAGTGCCTTCATTTACTCACCAAAATTTTAAACACATGATCAACCAGAGCTGCAAGCCAGAATATTTCGTAAAATCTTCTGGATGAGCTCAACTTTCAGCAACACTAAAACAGGCTGAGTTATGTTATGTATCTAAGATATCTCCTGTTATGTTACCAGTTTCAGAAGATATCTGTCAAGAGGTCTCCAAGACATGCCTGGTATATAACTTATATATCTTATCTACTACAGCACGCTCATAAACATTTTTAATAACTACAAGATGTACACATCTTGCTATCAGGATTTAATCTTCCATATCAATTTCAGCTTATATTTCGATCAGTCCTCATAGAACCGCTAGATTACAGGTCATGAAGAAAAAGAATGTAAACTTACACATACATGTATGCATACACACATTTATATGTGAGTTGCCTGTGTGTGTATGTGAGTGTCTGTTTAACCTATCCATTCTTTAGTATATTTAGCACCGTAACAAATTCCCGTGCTTTCTCTTTGGAGGATTAAAAGAAAAAATGCGTCACCGTGTATGTAACGAAAAACATGAAAATCAACCCCTCCTTATTTGTCTTTAAGGTGGCCAAAAGAAAAAAAGGCATTGTCGTAATAACAAAAATTGCAGGTAGATTTGCTAAACAGCTCTTGTATTACAGAACAATTTAATGTTCCATTTGCTGATTTGGTGGCATTTGATCTGTTGCTGTTATATCTCCAAGAACTTCATATATCTGATGTATACTAATTAGAGCATCATAAACTTGCACATAAAATCTATATTAGCATCTTGGTTTCTCTCTCTCTTTCTCTCTCTCTCTCTCTCTCTCTCTCTCTCTCTCTCTCTCCCTCCGTCTCTTTGTATACATACATACATACATACATAGTACATATATACATACGTACATACATACATACATGCATACATACATACGTACATACATACATACATACATACAACAAAGAAAGTATCATCGTGAGATTTGACGACAGAGAAAAAGATAGGTGATTTACGGAAGACCATCACCCACGTGATGATGCTCATTTCGTTCAAACTAGCAAATCACTATATGTCTCATCAGCAGAAAGTGAAGAAAGAGACGGAGATGATGCGTGGAAACAGCTAAAAGAGGATACTCACTTGAAAACCGATTACCTTCAAGCAAGACCTGGAGAAATGCTTTTATCCCAGGGAAAGATGAATTAAGCTACCTTTGTTTCCATGTTATCGGATGTTTTAGAGC
>NC_142934.1:97089914-97094914 GCF_046866305.1 Octopus bimaculoides | reverse complement strand
TATTAATGCTGCACTTCCCCGTATCACATGTTTCAACTTAACTGTACCATATACACAAACCATGCCATTTACCTGCTGGGAAACGCCGGGTATGTCTGCTGATATTACTATTGTTGTTGTTGTGTATCGCCTAAGCTGAACGTGTTTTGGAATTCCATGATATGTTTTCCTTTCTGGAAGCAAAGTTTGATGAAGGAATCTTTTTTTTTTCAAAACTGGCATCGATTTTGTAATAGTCTAAGGAAAAGACGAACATGTGGAAGAAGGTTTCAGAGCTGAAACCAATTTTCGCATTCGTTTCCTCTCCCAAATTATTACAGACGTAGTGGAATTCAAAATAGTAATAACAGTACAAGTAGCCACAACAGCAACAGCTTTGACAATAACAAATGTAGTAGCAGCAAGAACAGTAATGTGAAAAGGAAAATACAACACTACCGAAACAATCGAGCATTGCAACTCCACCGAATAGCAAACGAATAAGAAGCAATAACAACAGCAACATCTATGATACCAACAATAGTAGCGGTAACGGCAGTGAAAAACACGAAAGCTATATCTTCAACCAAAATTACAAATTTGTTTGATTTGATCTCACAATAATCATGAATCTATAAATGTGGTGGAGAAAGACAGCAACAAAAGAGAAACTTTGCCCTTGATATAACAACGCAATACCTTTTAGAATCAAGAGAAAAGAAAAAAAAAATCTATCTTGATATTTAAAGAGTAAACTTTCAAACCAATCTGAAGCAGATTTAAGAAACATATGACAAGGCTTAAATTTTGAAGGACATGTGCATCAACTCGGAAGCATCCAACGAAGTTACCACTCGGAAACCATACACCAGAAACCCCACAACACACCACAAATCAATGAAAACTTCACAATAATACCGAATTACCCATGACGGAGCGTAATGGGAGTCAAAATCTAAAGTATAGAAACAGAAGAACACTTATTGTGGATAGCGAAATATGTGGTTTTGGAAGAAATATCGCATGCTGCTAGAAATAAAAAGATACGGAAAATAAAAGTGCGTTTGTATGTTTTAGAAAATTTGATTCTGATGAAAGCTCAGACACGCGACAAAATTCCTGACCTGATAGAGATCCCAGGAGGCAGTAACAACAGATGATACAAGAAGGCAGAAAGCTTTGATGCTACAAGTGTGGAGACACTAATCATCTAACTGTTTTCTGCCCCAAGAACACCAAAAAATAAAAGCTACTAACCCCAAGATTCCGAGTTCGATTCCAAGTAGTGACGTGAATAATAATAATAATAATAATAATGATAATAATAATAATAATAATAATAATAATAATAATAATGGTGATAATGACAACAACAACAACAACAACAGCAGCAGCAGCAACAACAACAACAACATCGAAAAATACCTTAGGAATGAGAACCGAGGTTCAACATTTTCCCAAGACACCTGATGAAGGCTGGAGGGTATATCAACCGAAACGTTGTGTTAACAACAAACAAGATGAGGACTAATATCCGTCAAATGTAAATAATGTACTCTGCATTTAACACAGTTATAGGTTGCAAACTGACAGTGTAATCCTCATTGTGTGGTTCCTTTCCCAGCAGCGTAACTGCTCCGCGAGTCAAAACCAGTTAATTTCTCATTTTGATGCTTGTTGCAGTAGATATGTGCCAAGAAGCCTCCGAGAGAGTATGATTTGTAGTGAAGAAACATCCAGACTCTGTTTTTGGTTCTACGCTCTCTGTCACAGAATTAATTTAAATAACTCTTTCTCATTTTCCTTGGAATTACTCAGAATAGCCGCGTAAATGTTCATGATCTGAGGTCGCCTGTCAGGTTGGCAATCAGCTCAACGACAAAAGGTTACAAGATGTAGATGTGGTAGCTCACAACAAGATAAGATATTACGAACAACTACAATTTTTAAAATTTACTTTTGCAATGTTTTGTGTTTTTTTGTTGTTGACGGAATTACTGATAAAATTAAGTTCATAATTTACTGACAGAAGTAACTTCAAAAATCTCATTTAAATCCGTACACATAGTTAATTTCCCTAAAAATTTCTTGTTTACTTTTGCAACGGTTTTGTGTTTTTCTGTTGTTAACGGCTTTTTTCTGGTTCCTTCGATGCTGGCTCTTTGGTTCACTGACAAATTTTGCTTCAACTAGTGTTGTGCGTGTCTTACAAATACCCAAGACAGTTCGTATTTAATGTTGTCCGATTTTAATTTCCACAGAAAATACACCAGCGAAGTTGCAAGTCTCTTAATTACTTTTTTAAAGCTTGAGATTTGATTGATTCTTGAATGAATCGGCCAATGCACCTATGTACACATACAGGCCTCCTCGTGTGTGCGCAGTGCATTTATAAACGAGATTGCAACTCGTTCAGATTTTACTCAGTGAGCATCTTCATTTGTCCCTACACGAGCATCTATTGTTGGGTGTTGTTAGTGACCGGCATTTATTCGCAGTTGGTTTAGCTGTTCTCGTTACGTTTCGGTTCCTATTCCTTATAATAATAAATATCCTGGAAACAGCTGTAAGACATTCGATTTATAAATGTTCTATATCATACACAGCCTTGGTTTTTTATCTCATTACGAAAAGTATATATGCATATATATATATATATATATATATATATATATATATATATATATATATATATATATATATATATATACACATACATATATATATATATATATATATATATATATATATATATATATATATATATATATATATATATATATATATATATATATATATATATATATATATATTAATATGTATATGCCTATTTTCTATTGCCTTTTTCCATTATCTAATTTCATAATGATTATAGTTACTTAACCCCTAGATATATGTATTGCATTAATCATACAGTTTACTTAGACATTTCGTATCTGTTGACCATTTAAATTCTAACCCTATTTCAATACTAACAATTCTTATAAATTACCTGATTCCTTTTTTTTTTTTTTCATATATCCGGCGGTTTTATACTATTAAATGCATCTCAAAATGAATTTATCTCTCTATCTTCCCTTCTGCTACATTTTCACCCTACTTTATCTACTTAATGTAGCTCAGTATACTTCGACCTACCATATTAATACAAATGTTCTTACTCTATCTTCCTCTCTCTCATTCTGTTTTAACTTTTATTTTATTTCTGTTTGTTGATATTTCTCCCTATATGTCACAACACAAACACCATAAACTTCTCTTTCATTCCTTTAAACTTTCACTTTCTTTTCTCCCTCTCTACTATTACTATCAAAAGGTTATTATCAATAACCTACCTGACTCTTTCTCTCTTATACCAAACATCGTCTTCACATACATCACCGCTACGCATAATTTCCTTTTTAATATCTTTAAAAAAATCGCCTTTCCTCCTCTTTTTTGTAATTTAAAAAAATAATTATTGATCTTCCATGCATTTTGAATTTGAAGATGAATTTTTTTTTTTTGTATGTGTAAATCGGAGGTAAAAAATTGATGTAACCCTCATATTCTTTTGATCTGAAATGCGGGCCTTCTATATCAGCATTCGTTTGTGAAATGTACAATAGTACTATGCAAATTTATAGCATACATACTAGCGCAGACATGGAAGATAATTTATTATACGCAAAACATAAATTATTATGCATGATGTTGGCTGCGAAACGGCAATCATCCTATGGAAATCAACTGGTGGAATAAGTATATTAATCGCATACCTGGTTGATAGATAGATAGATAGACACGTGAGATACATATGCAAATAAGTTTCTTATTATATAACGAGTTATACATATTGACGTCTATCATTTCCTCAGTGACATATTCGCTATGTTTATGTTCTTGTTATTGTTGTTAGTTGTTCGATCGAACCGAGCTCAATTCTAACTGAGCAGTTATATAACTCAATGTGCTTTAGCAGCAACCACTACTCCATTTCAAGAAATATTTCGATATTTTAATAAAAATACTTGGTACAAAGAATTTCAAAATTTCTTGGAAATTTTTAATCTGGATATTTTGTATTTGTTAAAATTTATTTAAAGTAAATAACATTTTTTCGTTAATCAAAAAGGTATAATCGATGAATAAATGCTATAACGTCTGTAAGTTTTTTTTCCTAAATAATCAAACAAATTGTGGAGAAGTGGTAGACACTAGTAAATACTAACAATAATTACCAAATGATTAGAAAGGACAGCAAAATATCATAGACAACAACAGAAGCAGCAACAACATCAACTAGAGAATAATAATGGATTTCATTGTAGATATCACCAGCAACTAGATATAATGAATTCAAATAAAGAAGATAAATAAACGAAAACAATAACATGGTTATAAATTAGTTTGCAACAACAAATTCAGAGAATGCTAAAATAAAAATACAGCCCAAAATAGCAGTGATAGCACCACTTACAACAAAAACAAGCGAAGCAGCAACGGCAGAAGCAATAAACAATATGAAAATAGTGCGATGTAATGGGCGGTAAGTCCAAATAAAAGATGGTAACAAATGTTGGCTGAATGACTAATTTACATTGACGTATTTCCTGATTTCTTTGTATTGTTGCAATAAGGAAAGTAGAAAAATTTTCGAGAAGGTAAGATTGTGTACGGTGGGGGTGGTGTTTGTGTGTGTAGCTGTGTGTGTAGGTGTGTGTGGGGTAGAGAGAATGACAAGCTTCTACAGTCCCGTTGTCCCTCTCATTACGTAGACGAGAGAAGCTAGACAATAAGATAATCTTTCCATTAAACTTGAATGACATTTCCTAATCCAAGCACTGTTGAATAGCTTGACTGATTCTCAGAGAAATATTCTCTGACCAGACTATTGTTTCGATTATTTAGACGTATGTATACACGTACATATAGGCACACATACAATTCACACAGACACACAGACACACGCACAGGCTCATACACACATGTATATGTGTGTGTGTGTATGTATATGTATTAGTATATAGATTATTATTTGT
>NC_142934.1:97032414-97082414 GCF_046866305.1 Octopus bimaculoides | reverse complement strand
TTACCACGATTTTCACTACGGTGTTAGGGTTAGGGTTTTAGGGTCAGGGTTAGGGTTTAGGATTAATGTTACGGTTACGTTTTCTAGGGTCAGGGTTAGGGTTAGGGTTAGGATTAGGGTTGGGTAATCGTGCGGGTGTTAATCTGAAAAATTACAGATATGTGAAAAGTACCGACCCTGCCATCTATTATAACTTTTGTTGTTCTGTTTAATATATACATAGATTATGCCTCCAAAGAAGAGAGTTTGCTGGGGAAAGACAGCAACCGGTTTAAAATGACAGCCACAGACTGCAGCAATTCACCACATTCCAGTAGCTACTTTGAACATAATGCAAAATGGTGCATCAACACCTTCTGCCCAATCTGATAGAATTGTGGCAAAACTGTTTAGCAACAGATCGCCAGCAATTGCTTCATTACAAATTGCCATCCTAGCTCCTGTGAAAAGGGATTACCCTGCTATGTATAATCTAGGCAGCGCAAAAAGTTGTTTTGCACAAGCATTTCTATAGCCAATTAGACGGATGAAATTTACGTATGCTTAATAATTTTACGCAAAACAGCCTTCAGACTTTCTCTATAAATATCATCGTCTTTTGAATTATGAACATATTTACATCATAAGGGTTTTTTCGTTGTAAGGGTTTCTTTTTTAGTTGATTTTCAGCTAGCAAGACTTATCGTAGATGGCATAATAAGTCACACCCGGACAAGGTCGAGTTATACTGCTAGTATATATATATATATATATATATATATATATATATATATATATATATATATACTTATATAAACATATATATATACATATATATACATACATATATATATATATATATATATATATATATATATATATATATATATATACATATATATATATATATATATATACTTATATAAACATATATATATATATATATATATATATACATATATATATATATATATATATATATATATATATATATATATATATATATATATATATATATATATATATGTATGTATGTATATATATATATACATATATCTTCTTCTTAATCTAATCCTTTTTGCCCCTAGTGGACCATAGAGCCTCAACAGTTATATTCCACTTTTTGTGGTCATTGGTGTGTTTCTTGGCTGCGTCCCATGCCAGGCCGGTGGTCCTGAGCTAATCTAAAATGCTCCGCTTCCACGTCTGCTTCGGGCGTCCTCGCTTCCTTTTCCCCTGCGGGTTCCAGTCAAGTGCTTGTCGTATCACATTTGCGGATTCTTTCTGCAGTGTGTGTCCGATCCATCTCCATTTCACTCGTCTAATCTGAACATGTATGGGCTCCTGGTTGGCCCTTTCCCACAGGTTGGTGTTTGGCATTCTGTCGAACCACTTCATATGGAAGATCTATCGGAGATTTTTGTTGATGAAGGTTTGGATCTTCTTGTAGTTGCTGCAGGTGGCTCTCCATGTTTCAGAGCCATACAAAAGCGCAGATTTTATGTTTGAAATAAATAAGCAGAGTGTAGCTCGAGTTGAGATGGCAGTGGACAGCAAAGGCTTGCCAAGCGTTCTTACTTCTTGCAGTGATGTCCTCGTCTGGTCCACCTGATTTGCTGATCTTGCTGCCAAGACAAACTCACTAACATCCTCCACAGGTTCCCCCTCGACTGTGATTGGATCTTCCTGCTTGTTGTTGACACGCAGCACTTTTGTCTTTTCTTGGCTGATCCTCAAGCCTACTCGCCGTGAAGTTTCTCTCAGGTGGTCTACCTTATCTTGTATGTCTTGCAGGCGATGTGACAGTAGCACGAGATCATCTGCGTAGTCCAAGCCCTACAGCTTGTTCATCAGTATCCACTGAACACCTTTCCCGGAGGTAGCGTAGGCCGTCCTGGTGACCCAGTCCAACACGATGAGGAACAAGAGCGGTGACAACAAACAGCCCTGTCTGACTTGCGTGCTGACCCTGAATCCCTCCGACAATCTCCCAGCATGGATGACCTGGCAAGAAAACTCCTAGTAGAGTAATCGAATAATGCCCACGATCTTCTCTGGCACACCATAGTGTCGTAAGATGTCCCAGACTGTCTGCCTGTCTACGCTGTCAAATGCTTTTTCAAATTCGACGAAGCACACACATAGAGAGACGTTTGATATTTCTATATCTACACACACACACACACACACACACACACACACACACATACACACACACATATATATATAGCGAGGGAGAGAGAGAGAGAGAGAGAGAGAGAGAGAGGGGGGGAGAGAGAGATAGAGAGGGAGAGAGAGAAATAGACAGACAGAGACTGAGAAAGAGGGAGAATATGTGCTAGGTAGGTAGATGGGTAGGTAGGTAGGTAATAAATTGATTCGAAATGAGTGTCATGTTTGGAGACGTATAACTATACTAAGAGAGTTATACTGACAGGCACACAGACTAAATGACAGATAGTAGAATATAGAGAAGGGTACGCGGGTAAATTTGTTGTCAGTAAGAAAATAGATGGTCAAACAGACAAGTCAACAGTCATAGTTTTGCAGACAAGTTGGCAACAGACGGGAAGGCAGATAGGCCGACAGACAGACAGACTGATAGATTGATAGAAAAATAGACAGATATATACATAGGAAGGTAGCTCGATAGATGGATAGATAGAAATAAATAGAGAGACAGAGATAGATAGATAGATAGATAGAGAGAGAGAGAGAGAGAGAGAGAGAGAGAGAGAGAGAGAGAGAGAGAGAGAGAGACAGAGATAGGTAGATAGATAGGGGAAAGGGTGAGAGAGAGAGAGAGAGAGAGAGAGAGAGAGAGAGTAAGAGAGAGAGAGATCGGTAAGCAGGCTGACATTTCGAATGCTGACATCGACTGTCCACTGATAAATCAACAAAGAAAAGCTTAAGAACTAATCGTTTTCATTTGATTTCATATCTAATGTCAAAAGATACCCGAATGATCTACTTCCATGTAGTATTAGTAGTGGTAGTGGTGATATGTATATATATATATATATATATATATATATATATATATATATATATATATATATATATATATATATATATATATGCTTAGTATGTCGTTGATGTTGATGATAGTGGTGGTGGTGGTGGATTGCACTTCTCACTGGCATGCCTCCGTAGACGACGATAGTACTATTACAGCGTATCGATTGATATCACCTAAGGGAGATCATCTCCTTGCTATGGCTGTATCATCGTTTCAACCTTATTAATTTCTGCTTCTCCTTCTAACAGTTCCTTCTCCTCTTGCCGTCAAGAAATATGTAGATGTATATATGTTTTGATACAATGGTGAATCTGATGTACTTATTACTGCTACTGCTAAGATGGAAGAATTAAATACAACGAAGTTTTAGAATAAATATTTTATTGTGAGAATTGAGCATTTTAATGTCTCGTAGTTTTACTCAGTTGTGTTGATAAATTTTGGATGGGCTGGTTTCGAATTACGGCTTATCAATATCCTATGTAATTGTAACCGTTTTTAAATGTTAATTTAGTAATCTGTCTTCTATTTTCAGATGCCTGGGTATCATATATGATTCCAAATTTATGTTCTTTCATGTGTTGAGATGCATTCTTTTATATGTGTTTGTTAATTAGTTCAGTAACACTTTCAGGTATGTGATAAATGTTAACTTTGTGTAGTTTCTATTTTTGTCCGACGTTATGTGAATATTGCTTCAAGTATTCGTTTACGTAATTTTAGGATTTCTGTTTTTTAGTTAGTTGCTTTAATTACTGTTCTTGTCCAAAGTTTGTGCATTTTTAAATGCCGGGATGTATTTGGTAGTTTTGAACGTGCATTTGGGTTTCGAAATAGTTTCCTGGTTGTTTTTGTCCCAATATGGGACTTTTTCTCGCATTTTTTCAGATAGCAGTTGCTTTTAGAAGTTTCGTTTGGAAGATACCTCTATGATTCCCAGTGAGAAAATAAGGGCCATTTTTTTAGCTTCCTTATTCCTTATGAAGTCGTTTAAGTCGAGGTCAGAGCATCCAATGTGAAAGAATTGTTAATTATACCTAGTAAGTTGTGCTTACTAAAACTTTCTTCGAGTTACTGCGCAAATTAGATCATATATATGCGCGAGCATGTGTGTGAAAACGTGTGCATATAAAGAAACATAATCTACATACATAGATACACACCAATTCTTATACCGACAGTTGGGCTGCTTGATTGGACGCTTACAAACAAACACAATTTCCACATAAATAGTGGCGTAGACCGCCTCTACTTAAAACGAAAACAAGGCGGAAGTGGCTTAACATCGAATCAAAATGCGTTTGAATGTCATATCATATCTCTTCAGCAACATCTTTGAACCACCAAGTGTCGAAGTGCATCCCTTAACCAAGTTTGCGTATATGAGGTTGATAACACCATAAGAATGTTACTCAAGGCAACTCCTTGAGTAACATTCTTTATCTGATAACCTAGAATATATGGCCAAAGAAGTCGTACGACTCTACCGCATCGTATCATCATCTGAAAGGATGAACTTATATGAGCAGGAGACTATGCATGGCCACATTAGTAGAACGCTCCATGATGATAGTAGCACTGATCATCAAAGCAGTCTATCATGGACCAATAGCCGGATTACTACCTCCCACTTTGAGGGGTATGCGTTTGCAATCGAGGAACAGGAAATATCAACCAAGTACCTGATGCACAAAAGGTATACAGATGCAGGAAAAGCCATAATGTGTGACAACCAATGCGGACTTTGTGAAATTCACACTGAAGATATCACCCACATTATAAGCAGTTGTTCGAAAATGTCATCACGGTATTATCTACCTATGAGACAGGATTTTGTAGCTAGGACATTCTATAATGAACTCCGTCGGAAGGATAATCTCGAGGACAAAGAAATAAGAATCCACAATATGGTAGAAGTCATTGCCACTAATAATAATAAGGAGTACTTGTGGAATGTCCCAGTGGAGACCTCAATAAAATGTAAGCACAATAGACATGATATAAGGATTTGGGATGGATCAAAGAAATTGTGTACAATTGTCGAAATTAACTGCCCAGTGGATATTAACATAAAGCTGAACATCAGTGAAAAAGAGAATACCTACACTGAACTATTGAGAAATCTGCAGTTACTCTAACCAGATTACAAATTCAGATTTATGCCTGTAATTATTGGGGCCTTGGGATGTGTAACATACTGCCTAAATACCAATCTTGAGAATTTAGTCTTCTCAAAACCAGAAAGGCGAAGGCTAATTCGAAGACTTCAGATCCAGTCCATCACTGGAACTGTAAAAATCTGTAAAACTTTCCAGAAGTTTATCATTTAAATATATATGAGCATGTCTAAATATGCAAGTATATGCATGAGAATACATACATAAAGCAAAGCATTCAAATCTGCACATATACATAGATGCATACATACATATCTACATACATACATACATACATACAAACATACCCCGTTTTTGATGTTGAGACTTCAATGAATGAGCCTTGATCTAGGTTAGAAACCGGCTCTTTCTCTATTGGCAAGAAACCTTGAAATAAAATCGAACAATGACGTACATACATACATACATTCATAAATGGTTACATGCTAGGAACTTCAACTGCTAGAAATATCAATGTAACTCAATTTCTTTCTATGTGACCTGAAAATTTATGCTAAAAGTGTTAACAATGCCAAAAAAAACCAACTGGAATTAATAACAACATCTCTCTCTATCTTCCCCATTCCACACAAAGAATATTACAAGTACTTAGGCCTAGACGAAAGTGTGTCATATAAAGACAGAGTGACCCGAGAATATTACAGACTTAGGAAAATATGGCAGTCAGGACTCTCCTCGTACAGCAAAATAATATCCCACAATGCATTTGCAGTACCCGTGCTGATCCCAACATTTGGGATAATTGATTAGTTTGTAGAGGAAATCTACTCCAAATATATCAAAACCTGCAAAATCCTGACAACAACTGGGAACTTCCACAGAAACAGTAATGTTCACAGGCCCTACTTAACAAGAAAGGAAGGTGGTAGAGGCTTGAGGTCAGTGCAGACGGCCTCCGAATGCCGTATGGTATCACTCAGACAGCACCTGCTAAACAGCAGTACCAAAAATGAACATATTAATGCAGTGGTAAAAAGTGAAGTGAGCAACATTGTACGAATTGGCAGTGAGCTCCTCAAGAAGCACTCTCTTCCTGATGATCTCCTATGCAGCCCCAAAACAGTTGGACTCTCTTACCTCAGAGAAAACCTGAATGGAAAACTCTCAGCATAAAAAAAGACTACGCATGGGTATCCTGTCTGGAAGCTTGAAGAAGACAGTAGACACGAAGTGCAGCTTCTCTTGGACACAAGACCACTACATCACATCACATTTTGAAGGCTATGCGTTTGCAATCCAGGAAAAGGAGATTGCCACAGAGTACCTGGTGAACAAGAGACAGTGACGCTCTTATAATCCCAAGGTGCAACTGCATGTTTAAGCAATGTCATGTTTCCGTGGAAGACATCACGCATGCAATTAGCAGCTGTCCTAAAATGTCTTCATGGTACTGCATCCCTATGCGGGCCAATGTTGTTGCTAAAACAATTTACAATACCATCCGCTAAAAAGTCTGTCCTGAAATAAACTTAGAAAATCCATCTGCTATGGAATACATTCATAAATACCAGCTCAAGGAATACTGGTGGACTATTCCCATGAAATCCTCTGTCAAATGTAAACATAACAGGTCGGATATTGTTGTTTGGAAGAGAGGGCAAAGTATGTACCATCATAGAGGTCAGCTGCTCTGCAGATATAAATATCTATTTGAAAATCAAAGAAAAAGAGAATATTTATAGAGAACTGCTTCGAAAGCTCTAGTTTCTATATCCAGACTATGAATTCATATTCATACCAATAATGAATAGAGCACTAGGTTTAGTTAATAAATGCTTAAAGGAGAATCTGGATAAACTAGGATTTTCGGAAAAAGAAATCAGCCAGCTAATTCGTACATTACAAGTGCAATCTGTGAGTGGAACAGTAAAAATATGCAAAACCTTTCTCAATTTCCAAATGTGAATTGGAGTTAACTACATCACAAATATGGACCTTGTATCTTTGTTTGAAACCGGCTCTCTCCTCAGCGGTAGATTTATAATAATTAAAAAATAAGAGAGACATACATATGTACACACATGCATACATGCATACATACATAGATACATAAATAAGTACATATATGCATGTATGTATGTATGTATGTATATTGCGTTATTGTATTTGGTTTACCAGCCTCTTTATGTGAATTCGTGTTTTGAAGCATATTTTATTTTATATATATGCATACACACATTTACATGCATATACACGCGCACACACATACATACATGCATATGTGTACGCGCACGCACACTGAAGCACACACACGCAGGCGCACAAAAAATCCGTTCCGATAACGGACGTGTGTATGTGTGTGTGTGTGTGTGTTTGTCCCCCAACATCACTTGACAACCGATGCTGGTGTGTTTACATCCCCCGTAACTTAACGGTTCGGCAAAAGAGTCTGATGGAATAAGTACTAGGCTTACAAAGAATACGTCCTGGGGTCGATTTGCTCAACTAAAGGCGGGACTCCAGCATGGCCGCAGTCAAATGACTGAAACAAGTAAAAGAGCATACACACACACACACACACACACATACACACACACACGCTCGAAGTTTTTCGACTATAGTTTGGAATCGAGGTAGCTGGAAATAAGCAATCGTGCACATTTATTCAAGAAGAAAGTTAAAGGCCTCGAAATTACTGATAACCTTAGCATTAAATTATAATGTGCAATATTTATTTAATAAAGAAATAGATTGTTTTTGAAGGAAAACGAAAAAGATAGGAGTGAATGTATATATTTATGTCGTGGTGGTCTTCGCTGGAGAGATCCTGGGGGAAGAAATAATTACAATAATATACCCTATTTGTATTCCCTGTACATTTTTTTGTGTGTGTACATAAATATAGGAAATTATTTTTCTATGTATATAAATACAGGAAATTGATTTTGAATGTGGTTTAATATAAACGAAAATTGATTCTGTAAAGTAAAAAATTTAATATAAATTCAGCAATTCTATGTTGGGATTCTGAGTAGTCAACAGAATATATGAGAAGAAAAAGAAAAAAAATTAAAATTTATGGCTTTTATGAATAATAAAAATTTGAATCCGATATATTCAATTCTTGTCCTCATATATGCAGTGCGTATATAAAAAAAAAAGAAGAAAAAAAACCATTTTCACATCCCGTTAAAAGAATTATTAAGGCTTGGTTGTATATAAAGCTGTCCAGTTAAGTGAGCCTAAAAGAATGTCATCTACTTATATTTGATAGCCGTTCACTAATACTTTTCTTTTTGTTGATAAAATATATTGACTGTAAAGGTAAGAACTATATTGACTGTAAAGGTAAGAACTGTATTGACCTTTTTATTAAATTAACAATAGATTCAATTATCTCATGTTTCTTAAGAAGCTGTTAAAGTGTAATGGATGGTCTGTACCCATAAATTCAGATCAGATCAGATCAGAGGGAAATATATATCACTTCTGACAATTCTTCAATTAGTTCATACTGGATATGTATGCAACAATCAAATTAGGATATTTTGTCTTCACCAGATTAAGTCAAAGCTGGAAAATGTATTTATTTAAGATATGGCTTAAGCGGCGACGAAAATCCACCAAATTTTGGTCATCTTATCAACATGTCATCGTTTTTCACAGGAAAGACAGCTAAATGTTTGGATACATCAAGCTTGTGTTCGGCACAACTAGATTGTTTGATCATCTTGATATGTTTCTTACACAGTCGAAAATGTAATGAAACAGGTGAATCGTTTACATGACATGTACATCATTGTAATTTGCTTGATTTTGTTTCATAGGTTTTCATGAGAAGGAAATTAATACGAAAAATCTGTTTTTGAAACAGTTTTCTGAAAACTTGAATCTTTGATATATCTTATAGAATGGCAGGAAAGGGATTACGCTCTCTTGTTGGTATATTAATATAATTTCGTAGTTGAATTTCTACGTAATGTCTCTGGTCTTTCCCAGTAAGAAGCAAGTTTCATAGTCTATGTGAAGTAGTAAATGAACAATTAAATTAACTTGCATAAGAGGCGCAGGTAAGGGATATCCTAAATCTTTATCTGATTGAAGCGTAAACTGATGAGAACGAATATTCACTTTCCAAAAGAAGAAAACCAAGGAAGCAAGGTTCGTGAAACAAAATGATTGGAATAAAATTTCATACCAAACAGAGTATCAGTGAATAGTGACAAGTTTTCTATTTTATTCAAACACCTTTATAATAGACTGCATTTTATAATTTCTCACTTTAGTCAGTTGTATTAAGGATGTTCGGTATTAAGTGATCAATGGAAGTGATCAAATTGATTTTGCTATTTCATCATTCTGACTCAGATTGTTATGATAAAATTAAGAATTATCACACGGGCAGATATCAGCACAAACGAAGCGTGAAGAATTTTTGAAATACCGATTGCATAAATTCCTCACTTCTGATGGACTTAGATAATCTAGAAAATGCTTGTAATTGCATCCAATGGAAACCTCGTACCAAGCATAGTATTAAGCACAGACAACTTCATACTTGGTCTCTGCTGGATTCACTGTCAACTTTGTAAAACGTATTTACGAAAGTTTTGATAAATCGATAACCTCCGAAGATATATTAGGCATGGGCGACGAAGAAAATACTTCCAAAGATTCAGACAGGTATATCTATCTTTCATGCAACGACTCTTATTTATATATATCTGTCTATATGCTTTTCTCTCTCTCTCACTCTCTCTCTCTCTCTCTCTCTCTCTCTCTCTCTCTCTCTCTCTCTCTCTCTCTCCTCTCTCTCTCCCTCCCTCTCTCTCTCTCTCCCTCTCCATCTATCTGTCAATGTACCTATCGGTCTGACTGTCTGTCTGCTAATCCACGTGTCTCATTTTCATCAACACTCTAGCATTTGATGTTTCTCTTTATCTCATACAATGAATCCAACCCACTGCATGTGTGAGAAGACTACAAAACTGTGAGGAGACAGCTTATATCAGTTAAACATGAGCAAAGATATCACTTAGATGATGTGTTAAACTTCGTTCTTTCCAAAGTGAAACACTTGGTACTGTCAATGTGTAGGAGAACTTTTAATTATAGAATAAAACCAGTTCAAGGATATTACAACTAAACGAGTAGTGAGGTCCCATACAATATTGTTCAACTAAATAAATATTAAAAAGAAATGTTGCTAAATTTAATGCTAGAACAAAAAAATGCCTCAAATGAAATTCAAAGAAACTCGATTAACCACTGCAGAGAAAATCAGAATTCTTTCTTAGATACACTTAAGAGCACTGACAAAGAAAAGCAATGATATATATATATATATATATATATATATATCATTGGTTTTCTTTGTCAGTGCTCTTAAGTGTATATATATATATATATATATATATATATATATATATATATATATATATATATACCATTAAATGATTTGAGGAGAAACTATGAAGTATAAAAATCATTATTATGAATCATTATAGAGATTCAAAGTCATACCGGTATCGTCAGAGCTGATCACTGACTTTTAATGAACATCAATTTCCAAACGGTGTTTGGTCTAATATTACCTGAGTAGAAATATTACATGCAAGGGAGGTAAGCAGTTCTGGAAGTGATGCAATTAAGGAAGTGATGCGATTAAGTTGCCTCTTCGTTTAATTTTTGCTGTACTGAAGTATTCTGTGAACATTGATAAAAAGGGAAAATTATGAAGTTCGGTTTAAGGTTCCTAGCACATCTTTCTATGTGCTCACTGACCTGTATCTGTCTGTATTGTGGGCAGCGGATTTGTTCTTTGCGAAGAGTTGTTCTTCGTTGGAGTGACGTTCCTGTTTGGCCTATATAGTGACAACCGAACCCTAAGCAGGTAATAGCATAGATTAAGTTTTCAGAGGCACAGGTAAAATTTAATTTTATCTTAAATATTTCACCTTGTTTGAAGTGAAACGTTGTACCCTTCAAAAGTGAGGCCATGTGCCACACTTAGGCCACCCGCATTTTTACACTTTTGGTTCCGTTGTTAATGGATACAGTCTTGGGCTAGTTAATATTTTTTTTCAATGATTTCGGTTGCATTTGGCTCTTGACAAATTTGTGTGAGCCTAAAATTTTGTTCATTGTTTTATCTCCAGTAAGAAAAGGTAGATTTTGGATGATGATATTGAAGGACTCATTGTTTCCAGGGTTGTGTGTGGAGATGTACGGGAGTCATAATTCCACCTCAAATCCTCTAATTGTATGTATATATCTTTTCTTTTCTTTAAAATGCCTTTATTTTTAATATCTAATGTGCATTTTCTTTGTTTTCTTTTTACTTTTCTCCTATTTATACCGCGTGTAGTCTTTTTTCTTTGAAACCTATATATATATATATATATATATATATATATATATATATATATATATATATATATATATATATATATATATGTGTGTGTGTGTGTGTGTGTGTGTGTGTGTGTGTGTGTGTGTGTATATAGAGAGAGAGACAGAGAGAGCGGGAGAGAGAGAAGTAAACACAAGCAGGGACATATATTCATACATGTACACAAATTCACAAACACTATCACACACACACACATGAAAATGCACACACACACACTCACACGTGCGACCTTGCGTGTGTGTATTTCTTTTGGGAGTGATTTAGTCGAGCAAGACAAACTCAAGAAGTAATTTATTGTAAGTCCTGTATATATTCCAACTGTGGCTATTCTGCCGAACCTAAGATTCGTGGTTGGAAAGAAATAGACGATGGATATCAAATGTATTTTATGTCTCATCATCACGTCTTTCACCCAGGAAATGTGTCCACCACGTTTCGAGAGTATATCGTATAATCTAAGGGAAATTTAGCTGATATTTCTGGATGGTCTCACGATAACGAAGAGAATTTTTCTTTGGATTACCTTAATACTGTAAAATTGTCAATATTAGGCACATATTTCAGCACGATATAGAGACAGCTACACTTTATGATGTCAATCTCGACAATGATGACGACGATTATGATGAAAATGATGATTATAATGTTTTCGTAGTAAAATCATCTTCTCTGCTGTACACAAGTGCCTCTTTAGTAACCATTATCAAATTCAATTTATCTCGGCAGCTCTTTCACGGCTAAGCGTCATTAGAAACCACGCGGGGAGAAAATAAAGTTCAACTGTCTTTGAATACTGTGTTATTGCTATGATTACATTCTATGCACCAATGTCTCCACCTTTAAAAAGAAACAGTTGGCTGAACAAATAGACCTTAAATGTAATTATTATCAAAACACCTGAATGATCTTGGACATTTCTTCTAATTTTCTGATTCCGACTCATTCAGGTTTACCGATTACTTCAAAAGAGGAGGTGAAATAACCGAGTGTGTATGGTACTAAACTACAAAGTTTCGCGTCATTAATTTTACGTCCACTACAGTCGTTGCCTTGTCTATAAGATTAGGATGCTTAAAGTTAACCTATGCAATGAAAATTGACACTTGATATTTCGAGGTAAGTTACCTGTGAGAAATTAACTTATGTCATAATCAGGTGAATAGATTTATCTCTCCATTAATGAAAGTTAGAAAACTGGAAATTAGCCTCACCTCTATGGGGGTCTTGTGATTTTGGGATTGAAAAAGTTTTAACATTATAAATAAGTCAATGAGTTAATATCTGTTTTTATTGACATATTGTGAGTACGGGATAAAATATATTCTTACAAAATAGAAGCGCTCTCGCCATAATTGTGTGTATATTTGTATATATATGTGTGAGTGAGAGAGAGAGAGAGAGGGGGAGAGAGAGATAGAGAGAGACAGAGATAGAGAGAGGGAGAGTAATTGAAAAGTAGAAAGAATGACTATGTATTGAAGCGTCAGTTCGGATGAAGCAATAAGAAATTACAAAGGCACTCAAATCTGCGTGTATATTTCTCCACCGCCGAAACTATTGTTAAATGAATGTGAAATGCGAACTTTAATATTCGTATTTTGACTGATCCCCTCCAGTTTAGTATTAAGGAAGGCAAAGGCACGGTATCAGTTCAGAAATAGTAAGGGAAGAATTAACCATTTGCTCTACATCAATGATCTGAACCTGTTTAGTAAGAATGAAAAAAGATAGATTTCTTAATACAGACTGTAACACTCTTCACCAAAGATATAAGCATGGAATTTGGCACAGACAAGTGTGCAATATTAGTCATGAAAAAGGGACAAGTAGTCAACAGAGAAGGCAGCTAATTAGCAGGTGGCCAAACATTGATATCATTGAAAGAAGGAGAGAGTTATAAGTATCTAGGAGCATTAGAATCTGACAGACTACTAGCTACAGAAATGAAAACGAAAATTGAGAACGAGTACATGAGAAGGATGACGAAGCTAATAAAGTCAAAATTCAGTGGTCTTAATTTAGTGAAGACTGTAAATACTTGGGCAATATCATTACTTAGATATTCAGCAGCTTTTGAAGATTGGACAAAAACTGAAATACCAAAGATAGACAGAAGAACTAAGAAAGAATTCAATATGAATGAAGGACGTCACCCAAGGGCAGGAGTAGCAAGGTTATACTTACCTAGAAAGGAAGACAGAAGAGATATATCAGACGTGGAAAATTTCAAGGTTGTAGCTTATCTCAATTAGCATTCGTATTGGCCATGACACCACTCACTATGATGCTACGAAAAGTTAAAATAGCTTGCGATTTGGAAAAAGTAGATGGTCAGATGAATCATATCCTTTTCATTGATGATGTAAAGGTATATGCGGAAAAGGAAGAAACAGCTTGAAAGTTATGTACATGCTATCTGCATTTCTCAAGTGATGTAGGTGTGAAATTTAGGATAGAAAAGTTTGCTATATTGAAAATGAAAAGATGATTTGAAAGCCTGCTGAAAGCTTGTAGATACCTAAGGTTACCGGGAGTAACTGGCTACCCTCAGCGGAATAAGACTACCAGGAATACGAGTGAACCTGAGCCAAACCAAAATGATAATTCTGTATTAATCACCAATTCGCAAAAGCATTGAAGACTGTACAGGTGCTTACAATGTGGAATTAGATGAAAAATGATATATAAAGAAAAATAACAGGAAGAAAGAAACGAATTCTCAGCAAAAGTAATTCTTGAAGAGAGCTAGTTGAAGAGTACAAGGAGTAATATCATCTCCATCAACGCCATGGTCTCAAATATCTAGAATTGCTTTACTAACATAGGCAACGCAGCCAGCTATACCTTACACAATAATTCTTTCATATTTTGGTAATTTTGAGGGGAGAGTGAAGTCGATTACATCAAACCTCAGCACAGGACTCTTATTGTATTGTATTGTCCATAAAAGGGTACAAGGCAAACTCGATTTTGACGGAATGTAAAAAAAAGCCCAGTAAAATGCCGCTAAGCACTTTGTCAACTGTGTCAGTTTGCCGTCTTCTGTATCTTAAACAATAACAATAACACAATTAGCAAGAGTAACTGAAGCGAGAAAACATCATTAAAAATAACAAAACATTAATCAATAATATCAGCAACAACAAACACAATAAGTATCACAAATTATAGTTGCCAATAGCAATATCAGAATAATAGTATCGGTAACTAACATAATTAGCAACAACACAATTAGCACTAGCATCATAACCTACAATATCCTCCTCCTCCTCCTCCTCCTCCTCCTCCTACTCCTCCTCCTCCTCCTCCTCCTCCTCCTCCTCCTCCTCCTCCTCCTCCTCCTCCTCCTCATCATCATCAACAACAACAGCATCATCGTTACTGACAACACTAATAAAACTGTTATTTCCTACAATATATGTACAACAAAAGTACAAATGACTTTATCGTAGACTACAACAAAAATGGCAACAAAACATCATTACTAACAACAAAAGCATCACCACTAACAATACCACAGGCAACAATGAGACAACTATCCACTTCACCGCCACACCGACAAGAAACAAAGATACCATCCATATTAACAACTACAGCCACGAACATCACTCCTACCACCAACATCACTCCTACCACCAACATCACTCCTACCACCAATATCACTCCTACCACCAAAATCACTCCTACCACCAACATCACTCCTACCACCAACATCACTCCTACCACCAATATCACTCCTACCACCAACATCACACCTACCACCAACATCACTCCTACCACCAATATCACGCCTACCACCAACATCACTCCTACCACCAACATCACTCCTACCACCAACATCACTCCTACCACCAATATCACTCCTACCACCAACACCACTCCTACCACCAACATCACTCCTACCACCAAAATCACTCCTACCACCAACATCACTCCTACCACCAACATCACTCCTCCCACCAACATCACTCCTACCACCAACATCACTACTACCACCAACATCACTCCTACCACCAACATCACTCCTCCCACCAACATCACTCCTACCACCAACATCACTCCTACCACCAACATCACTCCTACCACCAACATCACTCCTGCCACCAACATCACTCCTACCACCAGCATCACTCCTACCACCAACATCACTCCTACCACCAACATCACGCCTACCACCAATATCACTCCTACCACCAACATCACACCTACCACCAACATCACTCCTACCACAAATATCACTCCTACCACCAGCATCACTCCTCCCACCAACATCACTCCTACCACCAACATCAATCCTCCCACCAACATCACTCCTACCACCAACATCACTCCTACCACCAACATCACTCCTACCACCAACATCACTCCTACCACCAACATCACTCCTACCACCAACATCACTCCTACCACCAACATCACTCCTACCACCAACATCACTCCTCCCACCAACATCACTCCTACCACCAATATCACTCCTACCACCAACATCACTCCTACCACCAACATCACTCCTACCACCAATATCACTCCTCCCACCAACATCACTCCTACCAACAACATCATTCCTCCCACCAACATCACTCCTACCACCAACATCACTCCTACCACCAACATCACTCCTACCACCAATATCACTCCTCCCACCAATATCACTCCAACCACCAACATCACTCCTACCACCAACATCACTCCTACCACCAACATCACTCCTACCACCAATATCACTCCTCCCACCAACATCACTCCTACCACCAACATCACTCCTACCACCAACATCACTCCTACCACCAACATCACTCCTGCCACCAATATCACTCCTACCACCAATATCACTCCTACCACCAACATCACTCCTACCACCAACATCACTCCTACCACCAATATCACTCCTACCACCAACATCAATCCTACCACCAACATCACTCCTACCACCAATATCATTCCTACCACCAACATCACTCCTACCACCAACATCACTCCTACCACCAACATCACTCCTACCACCAACATCACTCCTCCCTCCAACATCACTCCTACCACCAACATCACTCCTCCCACCAACATCACTCCTACCACCAACATCACTCCTACCACCAACATCACTCCTACCACCAATATCACTCCTCCCACCAACATCACTCCTACCACCAACATCACTCCTACCACCAATATCACTCCTACCACCAATATCACTCCTCCCACCAACATCACTCCTACCACCAACATCACTCCTACCACCAATATCACTCCTACCACCAACATCACTCCTCCCACCAACATCACTCCTACCACCAACATCACTCCTACCACCAACATCACTCTTACCACCAATTTCACTCCTCCCACCAACATCACTCCTACCACCAACATCACTCCTACCACCAATATCACTCCTACCACCAACATCACTCCTCCCACCAACATCACTCCTACCACCAACATCACTCCTCCCTCCAACATCACTCCTACCACCAACATCACTCCTACCACCAGCATCACTCCTACCACCAACATCACTCCTACCACCAACATCACTCCTACCACCAACATCACTCCTACCACCAACATCACTCCTACCACCAACATCACTCCTACCACAAACATCACTCCTACCACCAATATCACTCCTCCCACCAACATCACTCCGACCACCAACATCACTCCTACCACCAACATCACTCCTACCACCAATATCACTCCTCCCACCAACATCACTCCTACCTCCAACATCACTCCTCCCACCAACATCATCCTACCACCAACATCACTCCTACCACCAACATCACACCTACCACCAATATCACTCCTACCACCAACATCACTCCTACCACCAACATCACTCCTACCACGAACATCACTCCTACCACCAATATCACTCCTCCCACCAACATCACTCCTACCACCAACATCACTCCTCCCACCAACATCATCCTACCACCAACATCACTCCTACCACCAACATCACTCCTACCACCAACATCACTCCTACCACCAATATCACTCCTACCACCAACATCACTCCTACCACCAACATCACTCCTACCACCAACATCACTCCTACCACCAACATCACTCCTACCACCAATATCACTCCTACCACCAACATCACTCCTACCACCAATATCACTCCTACCACCAACATCACTCCTACCACCAACATCACTCCTACCACCAACATCACTCCTACCACCAACATCACTCCTACCACCAATATCACTCCTACCACCATCACTCCTACCACCAACATCACTCCTACCACCTACATCACTCCTACCACCAATATCACTCCTACCACCAACATCACTCCTCCCACCAACATCACTCCTACCACCAACATCACTCCTCCCACTAACATCACTCCTACCACCAACATCACTTCAACCACCAGCATCACTCCTACCACCAATATCACTCTTACCACCAACATCACTCCTACCACCAACATCACTCCTACCACCAACATCACTCCTACCACCAACATCACTCCTACCACCAACATCACACCTCCCACCAACAACACTCCTACCACCAACATCACTCCTATCACCAACATCACTCCTACCACCAACATCACTCCTCCCACCAACATCACTCCTACCACCAACATCACTCCTCCCACCAACATCACTCCTACCACCAATATCACTCCTACCACCAACATCACTCCTACCACCAACATCACTCCTACCACCAATATCACTCCTACCACCAATATCACTCCTACCACCAACATCACTCCTACCACCAACAACACTCCTACCACCAACATCACTCCTACTACCAACATCACTCCTACCACCAACATCACTCCTACCACCAACATCACTCCTACCACTAACATCACTCCTACCACCAATATCACTCCTACCACCAGCATCAATCCTCCCACCAACATCACTCCTACCACCAACATCATTCCTCCCACCAACATCACTCCTACCACCAACATCACTCCTACCACCAACATCACTCCTACCACCAATATAACTCCTCCCACCAACATCACTCCTACCACCAACATCACTCCTACCACCAACATCACTCCTACCACCAATATCACTCCTCCCACCAACATCACTCCTACCACCAACATCACTCCTCCCACCAACATCACTCCTACCACCAACATCACTCCTACCACCAACATCACTCCTACCACCAATATCACTCCTACCACCAACATCACTCCTACCACCAACATCACTCCTACCACCAACATCACTCCTACCACCAACATCACTCCTACCACCAACATCACTCCTACCACTAACATCACTCCTACCACCAATATCACTCCTACCACCAGCATCAATCCTCCCACCAACATCACTCCTACCACCAACATCATTCCTCCCACCAACATCACTCCTACCACCAACATCACTCCTACCACCAACATCACTCCTACCACCAATATAACTCCTCCCACCAACATCACTCGTACCACCAACATCACTCCTACCACCAACATCACTCCTACCACCAACATCACTCCTACCACCAATATCACTCCTCCCACCAACATCACTCCTACCACCAACATCACTCCTCCCACCAACATCACTCCTACCACCAACATCACTCCTACCACCAACATCACTCCTACCACCAATATCACTCCTACCACCAACATCACTCCTCCCACCAACATCACTCCTACCACCAACATCACTCCTACCACCAACATCACTCCTACCACCAACATCAATCCTACCACCAATATCACTCCTCCCACCAACATCACTCCTAACACCAACATCACTCCTACCACCAACATCACTCCTACCACCAACATCACTCCTACCACCAACATCACTCCTCCCACCAACATCACTCCTACCACCAACATCACTCCTACCACCAACATCACTCCTACCACCAACATCACTCCTACCACCAATATCACTCCTACCACCAACATCACTCCTACCACCAACATCACTCCTACCACCAATATCACTCCTACCACCAACATCACTCCTACCACCAACATCACTCCTACCACCAACATCACTCCTACCACCAACATCACTCCTCCGACCAACGTCACTCCTACCACCAACATCACACCTACCACCAACATCACTCCTACCACCAACATCACTCCTACCACCAGCATCACTCCTACCACCAACATCACTCCTACCACCAACATCACTCCTACCACCAACATCACTCCTACCACCAATATCACTCCTACCACCAACATCACTCCTACCACCATCACTCCTACCACAAATATCACTCCTACCACCAGCATCACTCCTCCCACCAACATCACTCCTACCACCAACATCAATCCTCCCACCAACATCACTCCTACCACCAACATCACTCCTACCACCAACATCACTCCTACCACCAACATCACTCCTACCACCAACATCACTCCTCCCACCAATATCACTCCTACCACCAACATCACTCCTACCACCAACATCACTCCTACCACCAATATCACTCCTCACACCAACATCACTCCTACCACCAACATCACTCCTACCACCAACATCACTCCTACCACCAACATCACTCCTCCCACCAACATCACTCCTACCAACAACATCACTCCTACCACCAACATCACTCCTACCACCAACATCACTCCTACCACCAATATCACTCCTCCCACCAACATCACTCCTACCACCAACATCACTCCTACCACCAACATCACTCCTACCACCAACATCACTCCTACCACCAATATCACTCCTCCCACCAACATCACTCCTACCACCAACATCATTCCTCCCACCAACATCACTCCTACCACCAACATCACTCCTACCACCAACATCACTCCTACCACCAATATCACTCCTCCCACCAACATCACTCCAACCACCAACATCACTCCTACCACCAACATCACTCCTACCACCAACATCACTCCTACCACCAATATCACTCCTCCCACCAACATCACTCCTACCACCAACATCACTCCTACCACCAACATCACTCCTACCACCAATATCACTCCTACCACCAACATCACTCCTACCACCAACATCACTCCTACCACCAATATCACTCCTACCACCAACATCAATCCTACCACCAACATCACTCCTACCACCAACATCATTCCTACCACCAACATCACTCCTACCACCAACATCACTCCTACCACCAACATCACTCCTACCACCAACATCACTCCTCCGACCAACATCACTCCTACCACCAACATCACTCCTACCAACAACATCACTCCTACCACCAACATCACTCCTACCACAAGCATCACTCCTACCACCAACATCACTCCTACCACCAACATCACTCCTACCACCAACATCTCTCCTACCACTAATATCACTCCTACCACCAACATCACTCCTACCACCAACATCACTCCTACCACCAGCATCACTCCTACCACCAATATCACGCCTACCACCAACATCACTCCTACCACCAACATCACTCCTACCACCAAAATCACTCCTACCACCAACATCACTCCTACCACCAATATCACTCCTACCACCAATATCACTCCTACCACCAACATCACTCCTACCACCAACATCACTCCTACCACCAATATCACTCCTACCATCAACATGAATCCTACCACCAACATCACTCCTACCACCAATATCATTCCTACCACCAACATCACTCCTACCAACAACATCACTCCTACCACCAACATCACTCCTACCACCAACATCACTCCTCCCACCAACATCACTCCTACCACCAATATCACTCCTACCACCAACATCACTCCTACCACCAACATCACTCCTACCACCAACATCACTCCTACCACCAACATCACTCCTACCACCAATATCACTCCTACCACCAACATCACTCCTACCACCAATATCACTCCTACCACCAACATCACTCCTACCACCAACAACACTCCTACCACCAACACCACACCTACCACCAACATCACTCCTACCACCAACATCACTCCTACCACCAACATCACTCCTACCACCAAAATCACTCCTACCACCAGCATCACTCCTCCCACCAGCATCACTCCTACCACCAACATCACTCCTCCCACCAACATCACTCCTACCACCAACATCACTCCTACCACCAACATCACTCCTACCACCAATATCACTCCTCCCACCAACATCACTCCTACCACCAACATCATTCCTCCCACCAACATCAATCCTACCACCAACATCACTCCTACCACCAACATCACTCCTACCACCAATATCACTCCTACCACCAACATCACTCCTCCCACCAACATCACTCCTACCACCAACATCACTCCTACCACCAACATCACTCCTACCACCAACATCACTCCTACCACCAACATCACTCCTAACACCAACATCACTCCTACCACCAATATCACTCCTCCCACCAACATCACTCCTACCACCAACATCACTCCTACCACCAACATCACTCCTACCACCAACATCACTCCTACCACCAATATCACTCCTACCACCAACATCACTCCTACCACCAACATCACTCCTACCACCAATATCACTCCTACCACCAACATCACTCCTACCACCAACAACACTCCTACCACCAACACCACACCTACCACCAACATCACTCCTACCACCAACATCACTCCTACCACCAACATCACTCCTACCACCAAAATCACTCCTACCACCAGCATCACTCCTCCCACCAACATCACTCCTACCACCAACATCACTCCTACCACCAACATCACTCCTACCACCAACATCACTCCTACCACCAATATCACTCCTCCCACCAACATCACTCCTACCACCAACATCACTCCTACCACCAACATCACTCCTAACACCAACATCACTCCTACCACCAATATCACTCCTCCCACCAACATCACTCCTACCACCAACATCACTCCTACCACCAACATCACTCCTACCACCAATATCACTCCTACCACCAACATCATTCCTACCACCAATATCACTCCTACCACCAATATCACTCCTACCACCAACATCACTCCTACCACCAACATCACTCCTACCACCAACATCACTCCTAGCACCAATATCACTCCTACCACAATCACTCCTACCACCAACATCACTCCTACCACCTACATCACTCCTACCACCAATATCACTCCTACCACCAACATCACTCCTCCCACCAACATCACTCCTACCACCAACATCACTCCTCCCACTAACATCACTCCTACCACCAACATCACTCCTACCACAAATATCACTCCTCCCACCAACATCACTCCTACCACCAACATCACTCCTACCACCAACATCACTCCTACCACCAACATCACTCCTACCACCAATATCACTCCTACCACCAACATCATTCCTACCACCAATATCACTCTTACCACCAACATCACTCCTACCACCAACATCACTCCTACCACCAACATCACTCCTACCACCAACATCACACCTCCCACCAACATCACTCCTACCACCAACATCACTCCTATCACCAACATCACTCCTACCACCAACATCACTCCTCCCACCAACATCACTCCTACCACCAACATCACTCCTCCCACCAACATCACTCCTACCACCAATATCACTCCTACCACCAACATCACTCCTACCACCAACATCACTCCTACCACCAATATCACTCCTACCACCAACATCACTCCTACCACCAAAATCACTCCTACCACCAGCATCACTCCTACCACCAACATCACTCCTACCACCAACATCACTCCTCCCACCAACATCACTCCTACCACCAACATCACTCCTACCACCAACATCACTCCTACCACCAATATCACTCCTCCCACCAACATCACTCCTACCACCAACATCACTCCTACCACCAACATCACTCCTACCACCAACATCACTCCTACCACCAATATCACTCCTCCCACCAACATCACTCCTACCACCAACATCATTCCTCCCACCAACATCACTCCTACCACCAACATCACTCCTACCACCAACATCACTCCTACCACCAATATCACTCCTACCACCAACATCACTCCTCCCACCAACATCACTCCTACCACCAACATCACTCCTACCACCAACATCACTCCTACCACCAACATCACTCCTACCACCAATATCACTCCTCCCACCAACATCACTCCTACCACCAACATCACTCCTAACACCAACATCACTCCTACCACCAATATCACTCCTCCCACCAACATCACTCCTACCACCAACATCACTCCTACCACCAACATCACTCCTACCACCAACATCACTCCTACCACCAATATCACTCCTACCACCAACATCATTCCTACCACCAATATCACTCCTACCACCAATATCACTCCTACCACCAACATCACTCCTACCACCAACATCACTCCTACCACCAACATCACTCCTACCACCAATATCACTCCTACCACCATCACTCCTACCACCAACATCACTCCTACCACCTACATCACTCCTACCACCAATATCACTCCTACCACCAACATCACTCCTCCCACCAACATCACTCCTACCACCAACATCACTCCTCCCACTAACATCACTCCTACCACCAACATCACTTCAACCACCAGCATCACTCCTACCACCAATATCACTCTTACCACCAACATCACTCCTACCACCAACATCACTCCTACCACCAACATCACTCCTACCACCAACATCACACCTCCCACCAACATCACTCCTACCACCAACATCACTCCTATCACCAACATCACTCCTACCACCAACATCACTCCTCCCACCAACATCACTCCTACCACCAACATCACTCCTCCCACCAACATCACTCCTACCACCAATATCACTCCTACCACCAACATCACTCCTACCACCAACATCACTCCTACCACCAATATCACTCCTACCACCAACATCACTCCTACCACCAACATCACTCCTACCACCAACATCACTCCTACCACCAACATCACTCCTACCACTAACATCACTCCTACCACCAATATCACTCCTACCACCAGCATCACTCCTCCCAGCAACATCACTCCTACCACCAACATCACTCCTCCCACCAACATCACTCCTACCACCAACATCACTCCTACCACCAACATCACTCCTACCACCAATATCACTCCTACCACCAACATCACTCCTCCCACCAACATCACTCCTAACACCAACATCACTCCTACCACCAATATCACTCCTCCCACCAACATCACTCCTACCACCAACATCACTCCTAACACCAACATCACTCCTACCACCAACATCACTCCTACCACCAATATCACTCCTCCCACCAACATCACTCCTACCACCAACATCATTCCTCCCACCAACATCACTCCTACCACCAACATCACTCCTACCACCAACATCACTCCTACCACCAATATCACTCCTACCACCAACATCACTCCTCCCACCAACATCACTCCTACCACCAACATCACTCCTACCACCAACATCACTCCTACCACCAACATCACTCCTACCACCAATATCACTCCTCCCACCAACATCACTCCTACCACCAACATCACTCCTACCACCAACATCACTCCTAACACCAACATCACTCCTACCACCAATATCACTCCTCCCACCAACATCACTCCTACCACCAACATCACTCCTACCACCAACATCACTCCTACCACCAACATCACTCCTACCACCAATATCACTCCTACCACCAACATCATTCCTACCACCAATATCACTCCTACCACCAATATCACTCCTACCACCAACATCACTCCTACCACCAACATCACTCCTACCACCAACATCACTCCTACCACCAATATCACTCCTACCACCATCACTCCTACCACCAACATCACTACTACCACCTACATCACTCCTACCACCAATATCACTCCTACCACCAACATCACTCCTCCCACCAACATCACTCCTACCACCAACATCACTCCTCCCACTAACATCACTCCTACCACCAACATCACTTCAACCACCAGCATCACTCCTACCACCAATATCACTCTTACCACCAACATCACTCCTACCACCAACATCACTCCTACCACCAACATCACTCCTACCACCAACATCACACCTCCCACCAACATCACTCCTACCACCAACATCACTCCTATCACCAACATCACTCCTACCACCAACATCACTCCTCCCACCAACATCACTCCTACCACCAACATCACTCCTCCCACCAACATCACTCCTACCACCAATATCACTCCTACCACCAACATCACTCCTACCACCAACATCACTCCTACCACCAATATCACTCCTACCACCAACATCACTCCTACCACCAACATCACTCCTACCACCAACATCACTCCTACCACCAACATCACTCCTACCACTAACATCACTCCTACCACCAATATCACTCCTACCACCAGCATCACTCCTCCCACCAACATCACTCCTACCACCAACATCATTCCTCCCACCAACATCACTCCTACCACCAACATCACTCCTACCACCAATATCACTCCTCCCATCAACATCACTCCTACCACCAACATCACTCCTACCACCAACATCACTCCTACCACCAACATCACTCCTACCACCAATATCACTCCTCCCACCAACATCACTCCTACCACCAACATCACTCCTCCCACCAACATCACTCCTACCACCAACATCACTCCTACCACCAACATCACTCCTACCACCAATATCACTCCTACCACCAACATCACTCCTCCCACCAACATCACTCCTACCACCAACATCACTCCTACCACCAACATCACTCCTACCACCAACATCACTCCTACCACCAATATCACTCCTCCCACCAACATCACTCCTACCACCAACATCACTCCTACCACCAACATCACTCCTACCACCAACATCACTCCTACTACCAATATCACTCCTCCCACCAACATCACTCCTACCACCAACATCACTCCTACCACCAACATCCCTCCTACCACCAATATCACTCCTACCACCAACATCACACCTACCACCAACATCACTCCTACCACAAATATCACTCCTACCACCAGCATCACTCCTCCCACCAACATCACTCCTACCACCAACATCACTCCTACCACCAATATCACTCCTACCACCAATATCACTCCTACCACCAACATCACTCCTACCACCAACATCACTCCTACCACCAATATCACTCCTACCACCAACATCACTCCTACCACCAACATCACTCCTACCACCAACATCACTCCTACCACCAACATCACTCCTACCACCAACATCACTCCTACCACCAACATCACTCCTACCACCAACATCACACCTACCACCAACATCACTCCTACCACCAACATCACTCCTACCACCAGCATCACTCCTACCACCAACATCACTCCTACCACCAACATCACTCCTACCACCAATATCACTCCTACCACCAACATCACACCTACCACCAACATCACTCCTACCACAAATATCACTCCTACCACCAGCATCACTCCTCCCACCAACATCACTCCTACCACCAACATCAATCCTCCCACCAACATCACTCCTACCACCAACATCACTCCTACCACCAACATCACTCCTACCACCAACATCACTCCTACCACCAACATTACTCCTCCCACCAAATCACTCCTACCACCAACATCACTCCTACCACCAATATCACTCCTACCACCAACATCACTCCTACCACCAACATCACTCCTGCCACGAACATCACTCCTACCACCAATATCACTCCTCCCACCAACATCACTCCTACCACCAACATCACTCCTCCCACCAACATCATCCTACCACCAACATCACTCCTACCACCAACATCACTCCTACCACCAACATCACTCCTACCACCAATATCACTCCTACCACCAACATCACTCCTACCACCAACATCACTCCTACCACCAACATCACTCCTCCCACCAACATCACTCCTAACACCAACATCACTCCTACCACCAATATCACTCCTCCCACCAACATCACTCCTACCACCAACATCACTCCTACCACCAACATCACTCCTACCACCAACATCACTCCTACCACCAATATCACTCCTCCCACCAACATCACTCCTACCACCAACATCATTCCTCCCACCAACATCACTCCTACCACCAACATCACTCCTACCACCAACATCACTCCTACCACCAATATCACTCCTACCACCAACATCACTCCTCCCACCAACATCACTCCTACCACCAACATCACTCCTACCACCAACATCACTCCTACCACCAACATCACTCCTACCACCAATATCACTCCTCCCACCAACATCACTCCTACCACCAACATCACTCCTACCACCAACATCACTCCTAACACCAACATCACTCCTACCACCAATATCACTCCTCCCACCAACATCACTCCTACCACCAACATCACTCCTACCACCAACATCACTCCTACCACCAACATCACTCCTACCACCAATATCACTCCTACCACCAACATCATTCCTACCACCAATATCACTCCTACCACCAATATCACTCCTACCACCAACATCACTCCTACCACCAACATCACTCCTACCACCAACATCACTCCTACCACCAATATCACTCCTACCACCATCACTCCTACCACCAACATCACTACTACCACCTACATCACTCCTACCACCAATATCACTCCTACCACCAACATCACTCCTCCCACCAACATCACTCCTACCACCAACATCACTCCTCCCACTAACATCACTCCTACCACCAACATCACTTCAACCACCAGCATCACTCCTACCACCAATATCACTCTTACCACCAACATCACTCCTACCACCAACATCACTCCTACCACCAACATCACTCCTACCACCAACATCACACCTCCCACCAACATCACTCCTACCACCAACATCACTCCTATCACCAACATCACTCCTACCACCAACATCACTCCTCCCACCAACATCACTCCTACCACCAACATCACTCCTCCCACCAACATCACTCCTACCACCAATATCACTCCTACCACCAACATCACTCCTACCACCAACATCACTCCTACCACCAATATCACTCCTACCACCAACATCACTCCTACCACCAACATCACTCCTACCACCAACATCACTCCTACCACCAACATCACTCCTACCACTAACATCACTCCTACCACCAATATCACTCCTACCACCAGCATCACTCCTCCCACCAACATCACTCCTACCACCAACATCATTCCTCCCACCAACATCACTCCTACCACCAACATCACTCCTACCACCAATATCACTCCTCCCATCAACATCACTCCTACCACCAACATCACTCCTACCACCAACATCACTCCTACCACCAACATCACTCCTACCACCAATATCACTCCTCCCACCAACATCACTCCTACCACCAACATCACTCCTCCCACACATCACTCCTACCACCAATATCACTCCTACCACCAACATCACTCCTCCCACCAACATCACTCCTACCACCAACATCACTCCTACCACCAACATCACTCCTACCACCAACATCACTCCTACCACCAATATCACTCCTCCCACCAACATCACTCCTACCACCAACATCACTCCTACCACCAACATCACTCCTACCACCAACATCACTCCTACTACCAATATCACTCCTCCCACCAACATCACTCCTACCACCAACATCACTCCTACCACCAACATCCCTCCTACCACCAATATCACTCCTACCACCAACATCACACCTACCACCAACATCACTCCTACCACAAATATCACTCCTACCACCAGCATCACTCCTCCCACCAACATCACTCCTACCACCAACATCACTCCTACCACCAATATCACTCCTACCACCAATATCACTCCTACACCAACATCACTCCTACCACCAACATCACTCCTACCACCAATATCACTCCTACCACCAACATCACTCCTACCACCAACATCACTCCTACCACCAACATCACTCCTACCACCAACATCACTCCTACCACCAACATCACACCTACCACCAACATCACTCCTACCACCAACATCACTCCTACCACCAGCATCACTCCTACCACCAACATCACTCCTACCACCAACATCACTCCTACCACCAATATCACTCCTACCACCAACATCACACCTACCACCAACATCACTCCTACCACAAATATCACTCCTACCACCAGCATCACTCCTCCCACCAACATCACTCCTACCACCAACATCAATCCTCCCACCAACATCACTCCTACCACCAACATCACTCCTACCACCAACATCACTCCTACCACTAACATCACTCCTACCACCAACATTACTCCTCCCACCAATATCACTCCTACCACCAACATCACTCCTACCACCAATATCACTCCTACCACCAACATCACTCCTACCACCAACATCACTCCTGCCACGAACATCACTCCTACCACCAATATCACTCCTCCCACCAACATCACTCCTACCACCAACATCACTCCTCCCACCAACATCATCCTACCACCAACATCACTCCTACCACCAACATCACTCCTACCACCAACATCACTCCTACCACCAATATCACTCCTACCACCAACATCACTCCTACCACCAACATCACTCCTACCACCAACATCACTCCTACCACCAATATCACTCCTACCACCAACATCACTCCTACCACCAACATCACTCCTACCACCAACATCACTCCTACCACCAACATCACTCCTACCAATATCACTCCTACCACCATCACTCCTACCACCAACATCACTCCTACCACCTACATCACTCCTACCACCAATATCACTCCTACCACCAACATCACTCCTCCCACCAACATCACTCCTACCACCAACATCACTCCTCCCACTAACATCACTCCTACCACCAACATCACTTCAACCACCAGCATCACACCTCCCACCAACAACACTCCTACCACCAACATCACTCCTATCACCAACATCACTCCTACCACCAACATCACTCCTCCCACCAACATCACTCCTACCACCAACATCACTCCTCCCACCAACATCACTCCTACCACCAATATCACTCCTACCACCAACATCACTCCTACCACCAACATCACTCCTACCACCAATATCACTCCTACCACCAACATCACTCCTACCACCAACAACACTCCTACCACCATCACTCCTACCACCAACATCACTCCTACCACCAACATCACTCCTACCACCAACATCACTCCTACCACTAACATCACTCCTACCACCAATATCACTCCTACCACCAGCATCAATCCTCCCACCAACATCACTCCTACCACCAACATCATTCCTCCCACCAACATCACTCCTACCACCAACATCACTCCTACCACCAACATCACTCCTACCACCAATATAACTCCTCCCACCAACATCACTCCTACCACCAACATCACTCCTACCACCAACATCACTCCTACCACCAACATCACTCCTACCACCAATATCACTCCTCCCACCAACATCACTCCTACCACCAACATCACTCCTCCCACCAACATCACTCCTACCACCAACATCACTCCTACCACCAACATCACTCCTACCACCAATATCACTCCTACCACCAACATCACTCCTCCCACCAACATCACTCCTACCACCAACATCACTCCTACCACCAACATCACTCCTACCACCAACATCAATCCTACCACCAATATCACTCCTCCCACCAACATCACTCCTACCACCAACATCACTCCTACCACCAACATCACTCCTACCACCAACATCACTCCTACCACCAATATCACTCCTCCCACCAACATCACTCCTACCACCAACATCACTCCTACCACCAACATCACTCCTACCACCAACATCACTCCTACCACCAATATCACTCCTACCACCAACATCACTCCTACCACCAACGTCACTCCTACCACCAATATCACTCCTACCACCAACATCACTCCTACCACCAACATCACTCCTACCACCAACATCACTCCTACCACCAACATCACTCCTCCGACCAACGTCACTCCTACCACCAACATCACACCTACCACCAACATCACTCCTACCACCAACATCACTCCTACCACCAGCATCACTCCTACCACCAACATCACTCCTACCACCAACATCACTCCTACCACCAACATCACTCCTACCACCAATATCACTCCTACCACCAACATCACTCCTACCACCAACATCACTCCTACCACAAATATCACTCCTACCACCAGCATCACTCCTCCCACCAACATCACTCCTACCACCAACATCAATCCTCCCACCAACATCACTCCTACCACCAACATCACTCCTACCACCAACATCACTCCTACCACCAACATCACTCCTCCCACCAATATCACTCCTATCACCAACATCACTCCTACCACCAACATCACTCCTACCACCAATATCACTCCTCACACCAACATCACTCCTACCACCAACATCACTCCTACCACCAACATCACTCCTACCACCAACATCACTCCTCCCACCAACATCACTCCTACCAACAACATCACTCCTACCACCAACATCACTCCTACCACCAACATAACTCCTACCACCAATATCACTCCTCCCACCAACATCACTCCTACCACCAACATCACTCCTACCACCAACATCACTCCTACCACCAACATCACTCCTCCCACCAACATCACTCCTACCAACAACATCACTCCTACCACCAACATCACTCCTACCACCAACATAACTCCTACCACCAATATCACTCCTCCCACCAACATCACTCCTACCACCAACATCACTCCTACCACCAACATCACTCCTACCACCAACATCACTCCTACCACCAATATCACTCCTCCCACCAACATCACTCCTACCACCAACATCATTCCTCCCACCAACATCACTCCTACCACCAACATCACTCCTACCACCAACATCACTCCTACCACCAACATCACTCCTACCACCAACATCACTCCTACCACCAACATCACTCCTCCCACCAATATCACTCCTACCACCAACATCACTCCTACCACCAACATCACTCCTACCACCAATATCACTCCTCACACCAACATCACTCCTACCACCAACATCACTCCTACCACCAACATCACTCCTACCACCAACATCACTCCTACCAACAACATCACTCCTACCACCAACATCACTCCTACCACCAACATCACTCCTACCACAAATATCACTCCTCCCACCAACATCACTCCTACCACCAACATCACTCCTACCACCAACATCACTCCTCCCACCAATATCACTCCTCCCACCAACATCACTCCTACCACCAACATCATTCCTCCCACCAACATCACTCCTACCACCAACATCACTCCTACCACCAACATCACTCCTACCACCAATATCACTCCTCCCACCAACATCACTCCAACCACCAACATCACTCCTACCACCAACATCACTCCTACCACCACATCACTCCTACCACCAATATCACTCCTCCCACCAACATCACTCCTACCACCAACATCACTCCTACCACCAACATCACTCCTACCACCAACATCACTCCTACCACCAACATCACTCCTACCACCAATATCACTCCTACCACCAACATCACTCCTACCACCAACATCACTCCTACCACCAATATCACTCCTACCACCAACATCAATCCTACCACCAACATCACTCCTACCACCAATATCATTCCTACCACCAACATCACTCCTACCACCAACATCACTCCTACCACCAACATCACTCCTACCACCAATATCACTCCTACCACCAACATCACTCCTCCGACCAACATCAATCCTACCACCAACATCACTCGTACCAACAACATCACTCCTACCACCAACATCACTCCTACCACAAGCATCACTCCTACCACCAACATCACTCCTACCACCAACATCACTCCTACCACCAACATCTCTCCTACCACTAATATCACTCCTACCACCAACATCACTCCTACCACCAACATCACTCCTACCACCAGCATCACTCCTACCACCAATATCACGCCTACCACCAACATCACTCCTACCACCAACATCACTCCTACCACCAAAATCACTCCTACCACCAACATCACTCCTACCACCAATATCACTCCTACCACCAATATCACTCCTACCACCAACATCACTCCTACCACCAACATCACTCCTACCACCAATATCACTCCTACCACCAACATGAATCCTACCACCAACATCACTCCTACCACCAATATCATTCCTACCACCAACATCACTCCTACCAACAACATCACTCCTACCACCAACATCACTCCTACCACCAACATCACTCCTCCCACCAACATCACTCCTACCACCAATATCACTCCTACCACCAACATCACTCCTACCAACAACATCACTCCTACCACCAACATCACTCCTACCACCAACATCACTCCTACCACCAACATCACTCCTACCACCAATATCACTCCTACCACCAACATCACTCCTACCACCAACAACACTCCTACCACCAACACCACACCTACCACCAACATCACTCCTACCACCAACATCACTCCTACCACCAACATCACTCCTACCACCAAAATCACTCCTACCACCAGCATCACTCCTCCCACCAGCATCACTCCTACCACCAACATCACTCCTCCCACCAACATCACTCCTACCACCAACATCACTCCTACCACCAACATCACTCCTACCACCAATATCACTCCTCCCACCAACATCACTCCTACCACCAACATCACTCCTACCACCAACATCACTCCTACCACCAACATCACTCCTACCACCAATATCACTCCTCCCACCAACATCACTCCTACCACCAACATCATTCCTCCCACCAACATCACTCCTACCACCAACATCACTCCTACCACCAACATCACTCCTACCACCAATATCACTCCTACCACCAACATCACTCCTCCCACCAACATCACTCCTACCACCAACATCACTCCTACCACCAACATCACTCCTACCACCAACATCACTCCTACCACCAATATCACTCCTCCCACCAACATCACTCCTACCACCAACATCATTCCTACCACCAACATCACTCCTAACACCAACATCACTCCTACCACCAATATCACTCCTCCCACCAACATCACTCCTACCACCAACATCACTCCTACCACCAACATCACTCCTACCACCAATATCACTCCTACCACCAACATCATTCCTACCACCAATATCACTCCTACCACCAATATCACTCCTACCACCAACATCACTCCTACCACCAACATCACTCCTACCACCAACATCACTCCTAGCACCAATATCACTCCTACCACAATCACTCCTACCACCAACATCACTCCTACCACCTACATCACTCCTACCACCAATATCACTCCTACCACCAATATCACTCCTACCACCAACATCACTCCTACCACCAACAACACTCCTACCACCAACACCACACCTACCACCAACATCACTCCTACCACCAACATCACTCCTACCACCAACATCACTCCTACCACCAAAATCACTCCTACCACCAGCATCACTCCTCCCACCAGCATCACTCCTACCACCAACATCACTCCTCCCACCAACATCACTCCTACCACCAACATCACTCCTACCACCAACATCACTCCTACCACCAATATCACTCCTCCCACCAACATCACTCCTACCACCAACATCACTCCTACCACCAACATCACTCCTACCACCAACATCACTCCTACCACCAATATCACTCCTCCCACCAACATCACTCCTACCACCAACATCATTCCTCCCACCAACATCACTCCTACCACCAACATCACTCCTACCACCAACATCACTCCTACCACCAATATCACTCCTACCACCAACATCACTCCTCCCACCAACATCACTCCTACCACCAACATCACTCCTACCACCAACATCACTCCTACCACCAACATCACTCCTACCACCAATATCACTTCTCCCACCAACATCACTCCTACCACCAACATCATTCCTACCACCAACATCACTCCTAACACCAACATCACTCCTACCACCAATATCACTCCTCCCACCAACATCACTCCTACCACCAACATCACTCCTACCACCAACATCACTCCTACCACCAACATCACTCCTACCACCAATATCACTCCTACCACCAACATCATTCCTACCACCAATATCACTCCTACCACCAATATCACTCCTACCACCAACATCACTCCTACCACCAACATCACTCCTACCACCAACATCACTCCTAGCACCAATATCACTCCTACCACAATCACTCCTACCACCAACATCACTCCTACCACCTACATCACTCCTACCACCAATATCACTCCTACCACCAACATCACTCCTCCCACCAACATCACTCCTACCACCAACATCACTCCTCCCACTAACATCACTCCTACCACCAACATCACTTCAACCACCAGCATCACTCCTACCACCAATATCACTCTTACCACCAACATCACTCCTACCACCAACATCACTCCTACCACCAACATCACTCCTACCACCAACATCACACCTCCCACCAACATCACTCCTACCACCAACATCACTCCTATCACCAACATCACTCCTACCACCAACATCACTCCTCCCACCAACATCACTCCTACCACCAACATCACTCCTCCCACCAACATCACTCCTACCACCAATATCACTCCTACCACCAACATCACTCCTACCACCAACATCACTCCTACCACCAATATCACTCCTACCACCAACATCACTCCTACCACCAAAATCACTCCTACCACCAGCATCACTCCTACCACCAACATCACTCCTACCACCAACATCACTCCTCCCAACAATATCACTCCTCCCACCAACATCACTCCTACCACCAACATCATTCCTCCCACCAACATCACTCCTACCACCAACATCACTCCTACCACCAACATCACTCCTACCACCAATATCACTCCTACCACCAACATCACTCCTCCCACCAACATCACTCCTACCACCAACATCACTCCTACCACCAACATCACTCCTACCACCAACATCACTCCTACCACCAATATCACTCCTCCCACCAACATCACTCCTACCACCAACATCACTCCTACCACCAACATCACTCCTAACACCAACATCACTCCTACCACCAACATCACTCCTCCCACCAACATCACTCCTACCACCAACATCACTCCTACCACCAACATCACTCCTACCACCAACATCACTCCTACCACCAATATCACTCCTACCACCAACATCATTCCTACCACCAATATCACTCCTACCACCAATATCACTCCTACCACCAACATCACTCCTACCACCAACATCACTCCTACCACCAACATCACTCCTACCACCAATATCACTCCTACCACCATCACTCCTACCACCAACATCACTCCTACCACCTACATCACTCCTACCACCAATATCACTCCTACCACCAACATCACTCCTCCCACCAACATCACTCCTACCACCAACATCACTCCTCCCACTAACATCACTCCTACCACCAACATCACTTCAACCACCAGCATCACTCCTACCACCAATATCACTCTTACCACCAACATCACTCCTACCACCAACATCACTCCTACCACCAACATCACTCCTACCACCAACATCACACCTCCCACCAACATCACTCCTACCACCAACATCACTCCTACCACCAACATCACACCTCCCACCAACATCACTCCTACCACCAACATCACTCCTATCACCAACATCACTCCTACCACCAACATCACTCCTCCCACCAACATCACTCCTACCACCAACATCACTCCTCCCACCAACATCACTCCTACCACCAATATCACTCCTACCACCAACATCACTCCTACCACCAACATCACTCCTACCACCAATATCACTCCTACCACCAACATCACTCCTACCACCAACATCACTCCTACCACCAACATCACTCCTACCACCAACATCACTCCTACCACCAATATCACTCCTACCACCAGCATCACTCCTCCCACCAACATCACTCCTACCACCAACATCATTCCTCCCACCAACATCACTCCTACCACCAACATCACTCCTACCACCAATATCACTCCTCCCATCAACATCACTCCTACCACCAACATCACTCCTACCACCAACATCACTCCTACCACCAACATCACTCCTACCACCAATATCACTCCTCCCACCAACATCACTCCTACCACCAACATCACTCCTACCACCAATATCACTCCTACCACCAACATCACTCCTCCCACCAACATCACTCCTACCACCAACATCACTCCTACCACCAACATCACTCCTACCACCAACATCACTCCTACCACCAATATCACTCCTCCCACCAACATCACTCCTACCACCAACATCACTCCTACCACCAACATCACTCCTACCACCAACATCACTCCTACTACAAATATCACTCCTCCCACCAGCATCACTCCTACCACCAACATCACTCCTACCACCAACATCCCTCCTACCACCAATATCACTCCTACCACCAACATCACACCTACCACCAACATCACTCCTACCACAAATATCACTCCTACCACCAGCATCACTCCTCCCACCAACATCACTCCTACCACCAACATCACTCCTACCACCAATATCACTCCTACCACCAATATCACTCCTACCACCAACATCACTCCTACCACCAACATCACTCCTACCACCAATATCACTCCTACCACCAACATCACTCCTACCACCAACATCACTCCTACCACCAACATCACTCCTACCACCAACATCACTCCTACCACCAACATCACACCTACCACCAACATCACTCCTGCCACCAACATCACTCCTACCACCAGCATCACTCCTACCACCAACATCACTCCTACCACCAACATCACTCCTACCACCAATATCACTCCTACCACCAACATCACACCTACCACCAACATCACTCCTACCACAAATATCACTCCTACCACCAGCATCACTCCTCCCACCAACATCACTCCTACCACCAACATCAATCCTCCCACCAACATCACTCCTACCACCAACATCACTCCTACCACCAACATCACTCCTACCACCAACATCACTCCTACCACCAACATCACACCTCCCACCAACATCACTCCTACCACCAACATCACTCCTATCACCAACATCACTCCTACCACCAACATCACTCCTCCCACCAACATCACTCCTACCACCAACATCACTCCTCCCACCAACATCACTCCTACCACCAATATCACTCCTACCACCAACATCACTCCTACCACCAACATCACTCCTACCACCAATATCACTCCTACCACCAACATCACTCCTACCACCAAAATCACTCCTACCACCAGCATCACTCCTACCACCAACATCACTCCTACCACCAACATCACTCCTCCCAACAATATCACTCCTCCCACCAACATCACTCCTACCACCAACATCATTCCTCCCACCAACATCACTCCTACCACCAACATCACTCCTACCACCAACATCACTCCTACCACCAATATCACTCCTACCACCAACATCACTCCTCCCACCAACATCACTCCTACCACCAACATCACTCCTACCACCAACATCACTCCTACCACCAACATCACTCCTACCACCAATATCACTCCTCCCACCAACATCACTCCTACCACCAACATCACTCCTACCACCAACATCACTCCTAACACCAACATCACTCCTACCACCAATATCACTCCTCCCACCAACATCACTCCTACCACCAACATCACTCCTACCACCAACATCACTCCTACCACCAACATCACTCCTACCACCAATATCACTCCTACCACCAACATCATTCCTACCACCAATATCACTCCTACCACCAATATCACTCCTACCACCAACATCACTCCTACCACCAACATCACTCCTACCACCAACATCACTCCTACCACCAATATCACTCCTACCACCATCACTCCTACCACCAACATCACTCCTACCACCTACATCACTCCTACCACCAATATCACTCCTACCACCAACATCACTCCTCCCACCAACATCACTCCTACCACCAACATCACTCCTCCCACTAACATCACTCCTACCACCAACATCACTTCAACCACCAGCATCACTCCTACCACCAATATCACTCTTACCACCAACATCACTCCTACCACCAACATCACTCCTACCACCAACATCACTCCTACCACCAACATCACACCTCCCACCAACATCACTCCTACCACCAACATCACTCCTATCACCAACATCACTCCTACCACCAACATCACTCCTCCCACCAACATCACTCCTACCACCAACATCACTCCTCCCACCAACATCACTCCTACCACCAATATCACTCCTACCACCAACATCACTCCTACCACCAACATCACTCCTACCACCAATATCACTCCTACCACCAACATCACTCCTACCACCAACATCACTCCTACCACCAACATCACTCCTACCACCAACATCACTCCTACCACCAATATCACTCCTACCACCAGCATCACTCCTCCCACCAACATCACTCCTACCACCAACATCATTCCTCCCACCAACATCACTCCTACCACCAACATCACTCCTACCACCAATATCACTCCTCCCATCAACATCACTCCTACCACCAACATCACTCCTACCACCAACATCACTCCTACCACCAACATCACTCCTACCACCAATATCACTCCTCCCACCAACATCACTCCTACCACCAACATCACTCCTCCCACCAACATCACTCCTACCACCAACATCACTCCTACCACCAACATCACTCCTACCACCAATATCACTCCTACCACCAACATCACTCCTACCACCAACATCACTCCTACCACCAACATCACTCCTACCACCAACATCACTCCTACCACCAATATCACTCCTCCCACCAACATCACTCCTACCACCAACATCACTCCTACCACCAACATCACTCCTACCACCAACATCACTCCTACTACAAATATCACTCCTCCCACCAGCATCACTCCTACCACCAACATCACTCCTACCACCAACATCCCTCCTACCACCAATATCACTCCTACCACCAACATCACACCTACCACCAACATCACTCCTACCACAAATATCACTCCTACCACCAGCATCACTCCTCCCACCAACATCACTCCTACCACCAACATCACTCCTACCACCAATATCACTCCTACCACCAATATCACTCCTACCACCAACATCACTCCTACCACCAACATCACTCCTACCACCAATATCACTCCTACCACCAACATCACTCCTACCACCAACATCACTCCTACCACCAACATCACTCCTACCACCAACATCACTCCTACCACCAACATCACACCTACCACCAACATCACTCCTGCCACCAACATCACTCCTACCACCAGCATCACTCCTACCACCAACATCACTCCTACCACCAACATCACTCCTACCACCAATATCACTCCTACCACCAACATCACACCTACCACCAACATCACTCCTACCACAAATATCACTCCTACCACCAGCATCACTCCTCCCACCAACATCACTCCTACCACCAACATCAATCCTCCCACCAACATCACTCCTACCACCAACATCACTCCTACCACCAACATCACTCCTACCACCAACATCACTCCTACCACCAACATTACTCCTCCCACCAATATCACTCCTACCACCAACATCACTCCTACCACCAACATCACTCCTACCACCAACATCACTCCTACCACCAACATCACTCCTACCACCAACATCACTCCTCCCACCAACATCACTCCTACCACCAACATCACTCCTACCACCAACATCACTCCTACCACCAACATCACTCCTACCACCAATATCACTCCTCCCACCAACATCACTCCTACCACCAATATCACTCCTACCACCAACATCACTCCTACCACCAACATCACTCCTACCACCAATATCACTCCTCCCACCAACATCACTCCTACCACCAACAGCATTCCTCCCACCAACATCACTCCTACCACCAACATCACTCCTACCACCAACATCACTCCTACCACCAATATCACTCCTCCCACCAATATCACTCCAACCACCAACATCACTCCTACCACCAACATCACTCCTACCACCAACATCACTCCTACCACCAATATCACTCCTCCCACCAACATCACTCCTACCACCAACATCACTCCTACCACCAACATCACTCCTACCACCAACATCACTCCTGCCACCAATATCACTCCTACCACCAATATCACTCCTACCACCAACATCACTCCTACCACCAACATCACTCCTACCACCAATATCACTCCTACCACCAACATCAATCCTACCACCAACATCACTCCTACCACCAATATCATTCCTACCACCAACATCACTCCTACCACCAACATCACTCCTACCACCAACATCACTCCTACCACCAATATCACTCCTACCACCAACATCACTCCTCCGACCAACATCACTCATACCACCGACATCACTCCTACCAACAACATCACTCCTACCACCAACATCACTCCTACCACCAGCATCACTCCTACCACCAACATCACTCCTACCACCAACATCACTCCTACCACCAATATCACTCCTACCACCAACATCACTCCTACCACCAACATCACTCCTACCACCAACATCACTCCTACCACCAATATCACTCCTACCACCAACATCACACCTACCACCAACATCACTCCTACCACAAATATCACTCCTACCACCAGCATCACTCCTCCCACCAACATCACTCCTACCACCAACATCAATCCTCCCAACCAACATCATTCCTACCACCAATATCATTCCTACCACCAACATCACTCCTACCACCAACATCACTCCTACCACCAACATCACTCCTACCACCAATATCACTCCTACCACCAACATCACTCCTCCGACCAACATCACTCCTACCACCAACATCACTCCTACCAACAACATCACTCCTACCACCAACATCACTCCTACCACCAGCATCACTCCTACCACCAACATCACTCCTACCACCATCACTCCTACCACCAACATCACTCCTACCACCAACATCACTCCTACCACCAACATCACTCCTACCACCAGCATCACTCCTACCACCAATATCACTCCTACCACCAACATCACTCCTACCACCAACATCACTCCTACCACCAAAATCACTCCTACCACCAACATCACTCCTACCACCAATATCACTCCTACCACCAATATCACTCCTACCAACAACATCACTCCTACCACCAACATCACTCCTACCACCAATATCACTCCTACCACCAACATGAATCCTACCACCAACATCACTCCTACCACCAATATCATTCCTACCACCAACATCACTCCTACCAACAACATCACTCCTACCACCAACATCACTCCTACCACCAACATCACTCCTCCCACCAACATCACTCCTACCACCAATATCACTCCTACCACCAACATCACTCCTACCAACAACATCACTCCTACCACCAACATCACTCCTACCACCAACATCACTCCTACCACCAATATCACTCCTCCCACCAACATCACTCCTACCACCAATATCACTCCAACCACCAACATCACTCCTACCACCAACAACACTCCTACCACCAACATCACTCCTACCACCAACATCACTCCTACCACCAACATCACTCCTACCACCAGCATCACTCCTCCCACCAACATCACTCCTACCACCAACATCACTCCTCCCACCAACATCACTCCTACCACCAACATCACTCCTACCACCAACATCACTCCTACCACCAATATCACTCCTACCACCAACATCACTCCTCCCACCAACATCACTCCTACCACCAACATCACTCCTACCACCAACATCACTCCTACCACCAACATCACTCCTACCACCAATATCACTCCTCCCACCAACATCACTCCTACCACCAACATCACTCCTACCACCAACATCACTCCTAACACAAACATCACTCCTACCACCAATATCACTCCTCCCACCAACATCACTCCTACCACCAACATCACTCCTACCACCAACATCACTCCTACCACCAACATCACTCCTACCACCAATATCACTCCTACCACCAACATCACTCCTACCACCAACATCACTCCTACCACCAACATCACTCCTACCACCAACATCACTCCTACCACCAACATCACTCCTACCACCAATATCACTCCTACCACCATCACTCCTACCACCAACATCACTCCTACCACCTACATCACTCCTACCACCAATATCACTCCTACCACCAACATCACTCCTCCCACCAACATCACTCCTACCACCAACATCACTCCTCCCACTAACATCACTCCTACCACCAACATCACTTCAACCACCAGCATCACTCCTACCACCAATATCACTCTTACCACCAACATCACTCCTACCACCAACATCACTCCTACCACCAACATCACTCCTACCACCAACATCACTCCTACCACCAACATCACACCTCCCACCAACATCACTCCTACCACCAACATCACTCCTATCACCAACATCACTCCTACCACCAACATCACTCCTCCCACCAACATCACTCCTACCACCAACATCACTCCTCCCACCAACATCACTCCTACCACCAATATCACTCCTACCACCAACATCACTCCTACCACCAACATCACTCCTACCACCAATATCACTCCTACCACCAACATCACTCCTACCACCAACAACACTCCTACCACCAACATCACTCCTACCACCAACATCACTCCTACCACCAACATCACTCCTACCACCAACATCACTCCTACCACCAACATCATTCCTCCCACCAACATCACTCCTACCACCAACATCACTCCTACCACCAACATCACTCCTACCACCAATATCACTCCTCCCACCAACATCACTCCTACCACCAACATCACTCCTACCACCAACATCACTCCTACCACCAACATCACTCCTACCACCAATATCACTCCTCCCACCAACATCACTCCTACCACCAACATCACTCCTCCCACCAACATCACTCCTACCACCAACATCACTCCTACCACCAACATCACTCCTACCACCAATATCACTCCTACCACCAACATCACTCCTCCCACCAACATCACTCCTACCACCAACATCACTCCTACCACCAACATCACTCCTACCACCAACATCACTCCTACCACCAATATCACTCCTCCCACCAACATCACTCCTACCACCAACATCACTCCTACCACCAACATCACTCCTACCACCAACATCACTCCTACCACCAATATCACTCCTCCCACCAACATCACTCCTACCACCAACATCACTCCTACCACCAACATCACTCCTACCACCAATATCACTCCTACCACCAACATCACTCCTACCACCAACATCACTCCTACCACCAATATCACTCCTACCACCAATATCACTCCTCCCACCAACATCACTCCTACCACCAACATCACTCCTACCACCAATATCACTCCTACCACCAACATCACTCCTCCCACCAATATCACTCCTACCACCAATATCACTCCTACCACCAACATCACTCCTACCACCAACATCACTCCTACCACCAACATCACTCCTACCACCAATATCACTCCTACCACCAATATCACTCCTACCACCAACATCACTCCTACCACCAACATCACTCCTACCACCAATATCACTCCTACCACCAACATCACTCCTACCACCAACATCACTCCTACCACCAACATCACTCCTACCACCAACATCACTCCTCCGACCAACGTCACTCCTACCACCAACATCACACCTACCACCAACATCACTCCTACCACCAACATCACTCCTACCACCAGCATCACTCCTACCACCAACATCACTCCTACCACCAACATCACTCCTACCACCAACATCACTCCTACCACCAATATCACTCCTACCACCAACATCACACCTACCACCAACATCACTCCTACCACCAATATCACTCCTACCACCAACATCACTCCTACCACCAACATCACTCCTACCACCAACATCACTCCTACCACCAATATCACTCCTACCACCAACATCACTCCTACCACCAACATCACTCCTACCACCAATATGACTCCTACCACCAATATCACTCCTACCACCAACATCACTCCTGCCACCAACATCACTCCTACCACCAATATCACTCCTACCACCAACATCACTCCTACCACCAACATCACTCCTACCACCAATATCACTCCTACCACCAACATCACTCCTACCACCAACATCACTCCTACCACCAACATCACTCCTACCACCAACATCACTCCTCCGACCAACATCACTCCTACCACCAACATCACACCTACCACCAACATCACTCCTACCACCAACATCACTCCTACCGCCAGCATCACTCCTACCACCAACATCACTCCTACCACCAACATCACTCCTACCACCAACATCACTCCTACCACCAACATCACTCCTACCACCAACATCACTTCAACCACCAGCATCACTCCTACCACCAATATCACTCTTACCACCAACATCACTCCTACCACCAACATCACACCTACCACCAACATCACTCCTACCACAAATATCACTCCTACCACCAGCATCACTCCTCCCACCAACATCACTCCTACCACCAACATCAATCCTCCCAACCAACATCATTCCTACCACCAATATCATTCCTACCACCAACATCACTCCTACCACCAACATCACTCCTACCACCAACATCACTCCTACCACCAATATCACTCCTACCACCAACATCACTCCTCCGACCAACATCACTCCTACCACCAACATCACTCCTACCAACAACATCACTCCTACCACCAACATCACTCCTACCACCAGCATCACTCCTACCACCAACATCACTCCTACCACCATCACTCCTACCACCAACATCACTCCTACCACCAATATCACTCCTACCACCAACATCACTCCTACCACCAACATCACTCCTACCACCAGCATCACTCCTACCACCAATATCACTCCTACCACCAACATCACTCCTACCACCAACATCACTCCTACCACCAAAATCACTCCTACCACCAACATCACTCCTACCACCAATATCACTCCTACCACCAATATCACTCCTACCAACAACATCACTCCTACCACCAACATCACTCCTACCACCAATATCACTCCTACCACCAACATGAATCCTACCACCAACATCACTCCTACCACCAATATCATTCCTACCACCAACATCACTCCTACCAACAACATCACTCCTACCACCAACATCACTCCTACCACCAACATCACTCCTCCCACCAACATCACTCCTACCACCAATATCACTCCTACCACCAACATCACTCCTACCAACAACATCACTCCTACCACCAACATCACTCCTACCACCAACATCACTCCTACCACCAATATCACTCCTCCCACCAACATCACTCCTACCACCAATATCACTCCAACCACCAACATCACTCCTACCACCAACAACACTCCTACCACCAACATCACTCCTACCACCAACATCACTCCTACCACCAACATCACTCCTACCACCAGCATCACTCCTCCCACCAACATCACTCCTACCACCAACATCACTCCTCCCACCAACATCACTCCTACCACCAACATCACTCCTACCACCAACATCACTCCTACCACCAATATCACTCCTACCACCAACATCACTCCTCCCACCAACATCACTCCTACCACCAACATCACTCCTACCACCAACATCACTCCTACCACCAACATCACTCCTACCACCAATATCACTCCTCCCACCAACATCACTCCTACCACCAACATCACTCCTACCACCAACATCACTCCTAACACCAACATCACTCCTACCACCAATATCACTCCTCCCACCAACATCACTCCTACCACCAACATCACTCCTACCACCAACATCACTCCTACCACCAACATCACTCCTACCACCAATATCACTCCTACCACCAACATCACTCCTACCACCAATATCACTCCTACCACCAACATCACTCCTACCACCAACATCACTCCTACCACCAACATCACTCCTACCACCAACATCACTCCTACCACCAATATCACTCCTACCACCATCACTCCTACCACCAACATCACTCCTACCACCTACATCACTCCTACCACCAATATCACTCCTACCACCAACATCACTCCTCCCACCAACATCACTCCTACCACCAACATCACTCCTCCCACTAACATCACTCCTACCACCAACATCACTTCAACCACCAGCATCACTCCTACCACCAATATCACTCTTACCACCAACATCACTCCTACCACCAACATCACTCCTACCACCAACATCACTCCTACCACCAACATCACTCCTACCACCAACATCACACCTCCCACCAACATCACTCCTACCACCAACATCACTCCTATCACCAACATCACTCCTACCACCAACATCACTCCTCCCACCAACATCACTCCTACCACCAACATCACTCCTCCCACCAACATCACTCCTACCACCAATATCACTCCTACCACCAACATCACTCCTACCACCAACATCACTCCTACCACCAATATCACTCCTACCACCAACATCACTCCTACCACCAACAACACTCCTACCACCAACATCACTCCTACCACCAACATCACTCCTACCACCAACATCACTCCTACCACCAACATCACTCCTACCACCAACATCATTCCTCCCACCAACATCACTCCTACCACCAACATCACTCCTACCACCAACATCACTCCTACCACCAATATCACTCCTCCCACCAACATCACTCCTACCACCAACATCACTCCTACCACCAACATCACTCCTACCACCAACATCACTCCTACCACCAATATCACTCCTCCCACCAACATCACTCCTACCACCAACATCACTCCTCCCACCAACATCACTCCTACCACCAACATCACTCCTACCACCAACATCACTCCTACCACCAATATCACTCCTACCACCAACATCACTCCTCCCACCAACATCACTCCTACCACCAACATCACTCCTACCACCAACATCACTCCTACCACCAACATCACTCCTACCACCAATATCACTCCTCCCACCAACATCACTCCTACCACCAACATCACTCCTACCACCAACATCACTCCTACCACCAACATCACTCCTACCACCAATATCACTCCTCCCACCAACATCACTCCTACCACCAACATCACTCCTACCACCAACATCACTCCTACCACCAATATCACTCCTACCACCAACATCACTCCTACCACCAACATCACTCCTACCACCAATATCACTCCTACCACCAATATCACTCCTCCCACCAACATCACTCCTACCACCAACATCACTCCTACCACCAATATCACTCCTACCACCAACATCACTCCTACCACCAATATCACTCCTACCACCAATATCACTCCTACCACCAACATCACTCCTACCACCAACATCACTCCTACCACCAACATCACTCCTACCACCAATATCACTCCTACCACCAATATCACTCCTACCACCAACATCACTCCTACCACCAACATCGCTCCTACCACCAATATCACTCCTACCGCCAACATCACTCCTACCACCAACATCACTCCTACCACCAACATCACTCCTACCACCAACATCACTCCTACCACCAACATCACTCCTCCGACCAACGTCACTCCTACCACCAACATCACACCTACCACCAACATCACTCCTACCACCAACATCACTCCTACCACCAGCATCACTCCTACCACCAACATCACTCCTACCACCAACATCACTCCTACCACCAACATCACTCCTACCACCAATATCACTCCTACCACCAACATCACACCTACCACCAACATCACTCCTACCACCAATATCACTCCTACCACCAACATCACTCCTACCACCAACATCACTCCTACCACCAACATCACTCCTACCACCAATATCACTCCTACCACCAACATCACTCCTACCACCAACATCACTCCTACCACCAATATGACTCCTACCACCAATATCACTCCTACCACCAACATCACTCCTACCACCAACATCACTCCTACCACCAATATCACTCCTACCACCAACATCACTCCTACCACCAACATCACTCCTACCACCAATATCACTCCTACCACCAACATCACTCCTACCACCAACATCACTCCTACCACCAACATCACTCCTACCACCAACATCACTCCTCCGACCAACATCACTCCTACCACCAACATCACACCTACCACCAACATCACTCCTACCACCAACATCACTCCTACCGCCAGCATCACTCCTACCACCAACATCACTCCTACCACCAACATCACTCCTACCACCAACATCACTCCTACCACCAACATCACTCCTACCACCAACATCACTCCTACCACCAACATCACTTCAACCACCAGCATCACTCCTACCACCAATATCACTCTTACCACCAACATCACTCCTACCACCAACATCACTCCTACCACCAACATTACTCCTACCACCAACATCACTCCTACCACCAACATCACTCCTATCACCAACATCACTCCTACCACCAACATCACTCCTCCCACCAACATCACTCCTACCACCAACATCACTCCTCCCACCAACATCACTCCTACCACCAATATCACTCCTACCACCAACATCACTCCTACCACCAACATCACTCCTACCACCAATATCACTCCTACCACCAACATCACTCCTACCACCAACAACACTCCTACCACCAACATCACTCCTACCACCAACATCACTC
>NC_142934.1:97017414-97027414 GCF_046866305.1 Octopus bimaculoides | reverse complement strand
ATAATAATAATAATAATAATAATAATAATAATAATAACAATAATAATAATAATAATAATAATAATAATAATTATAATAATAATAATAATAACAACAATAATAATAATAATAATAATAATAATAATAATAATAATTATAATAATAATTATAATAATAATAATAAGCACCTGGACACGACAAGATCCCCAATTTCTGGTTAAAACACCTGCCAGCAATGCATAAAAAGCTGGCAGAAAACTTTAACAACATAATAGCAGATCCAGAAACAATGCCTGAATGGCTCACAAAAGGGAAAACCATCTTAATCCCCAAATCCACGGAAACGGAGAAACAACAAAACTATAGACCTATAACCTGTCTCCCTACGATCTACAAAGCCTTTACTGCAATAATATCACAGAGAGTGAGTAAACACCTGGAAAATAACAACCTGTTTCCAGAAGAGCAGAAGGGATGCTGCAAGGGCTCATACGGCTGTAAAGATCAATTATTGATCAATAAAGCCATAACTGAAGACAGCCGCAGAAAGAAGAAAGGCCTCAGTATGGCCTGGGTGGACTACCAAAAGGCTTTCGACAGTGTTCCCCACACGTGGATTCTGGAAACACTAGCCATAAACAAGGTGGCACCAATTATCATAAAATACATAGAGCACTCAATGAACAAATGGCAGACAGTGCTACAGCTCCAAACAAAAGAGGGACTTGTGAAAACGAAAGCCATCCCCATTAGAAGAGGAATATTCCAGGGAGACACGCTCTCTCCACTCCTGTTCTGCCTGGCACTCACACCTCTAACAGAATTGCTAAATAGAACTGGATGCGGTTACAAATGCTATGGAAAAACAGTCAGCCACCTTCTATATATGGATGACCTAAAATTATATGCAAAAAACGACAAAGAGCTAGAAACATTACTACAGACAGTACACGGCTTTACCAAGGAAATAGAAATGAAATTCGGATTAGAAAAATGTGCCAAAGCAACCCTGAAAAGAGGAAAATTAGTTAAAAGTAGCAATATAACACTAGATAAAGCCAATGAAATAAGAGAACTAGACGAAAGCCAACCATATAAGTATTTAGGAGTCAATGAACTAGATAGGATACAACATACACAAATGAAAGAAAAAATAAAGAAAGAGTACTATAGACGAGTTAGATCAATACTAAAAACAGAGCTCAATGCTAAAAACAAGATAATGGGTATCAACACTTTAGCTGTCCCAGTTATAAGCTACAGCTACAACATCCTTAACTGGACACTAAACGAACTATGTAAAATAGACAGGAAAACAAGAAAAATAATGACAGGATATAGGATGCACCACCCAAAATCTGACATAGAAAGGCTATATATACAACGCACAGAAGGTGGCAGGGGTCTTATACAGCTAGAAAACTATTATAAAATAACCACCATAGGACTGCAAAAATACCTACTCCAGAAGCAAGGGAAACTAATACAAATAGCCACAAAACACGAGCAAAACAAAAAACTGTTTTCAGTATTTAAGGAAGCTGACAAATACAAACAAGAAATCAATCTACCTAACAAATACGAAGAAGAAGAAGAAGAAGAAACAACAAAAGCTATAAAACAAATGAAATCCAAACTAAAACTAGAACAGCAACGGACCATGATAAAACGATGGCAAGAAAAGCCCCTACATGGTAAATACTGGGCTAAACTAAATGCGAAAGAAATAGACAGAGAAAAATCCCAGCAATGGCTGAGAAGCTCAGGACTCAAAGCAGAGACTGAAGGATTTTTAATTGCTGCACAAGACCAAAGCCTCCCCACCAGAAATTACCAAAAACACATAATGAAAAGAAATATAACAAGTAACTGTAGAATATGTGGAGATCGACAAGAAACAATAAATCATATTATCTCTGGCTGCCCAGTCCTGGCTAAGAAGGAATATATTCACAGACACGACAGAGCTGGGACCTATATACACTGGAAGCTATGCCAACATTATGGAATAGCAACAGAAAAAAGATGGTATAAACACACGCCAGAAAAGGTCACAGAAAACGAGAAAGCAACCATACTCTGGGATATGCCAATACACACAGATAGAGAAATTAAGGCAAATAGACCAGATATAGTTGTCAAAGATCATGAAGGAAAAAAATGCCTTCTAATTGATGTTTCAATACCAGCAGATGACAACGTTTCTCTAAAAGAAATGGAAAAACTTTCAAAATACAAAGACCTGGAAATAGAGATAACTCGAATGTGGAATCTAAAAACAGAAACAATTCCTATCATAGTAGGTGCCTTAGGTATAATAAAAAAATATTCAGACAAATACATAACAAAAACATCAGGACTTACAAATATATATAACATACAGAAAATTGCACTACTGGGTACTGCACACATTCTACGCAAAACACTTTCAATACAGTAAACATAAGAGCACCACAGCAAACCACAGCACATACCCAAGGCGCACAGAGCTGCGCTCGGTAGTGAAGTGAAAGCACGTTATAAAAATAAAACTACTGAATAATAATAATAATAATAATAATAATAATAATAATAATAATAATAATGATAATAATAATAATAATAATAATAATAATAATAATAATAATAATAATAATGATGATGATGATGATGATAATAATAATAATAATAATAATAATAATAATATTAATAATAATAATAATAATAATAATAATAATAATGATGATAATAATAATAATCTAGTTGTAGATGGAAGAATTAGATTGGGTAAAAAAAGCGAAAAAGGAACGGTGATGATGAGAAAATTTTGACTAGACAAGATGCAACATGACGGTAGAGGAAATCGCCTAAGTGTTGACCTTAGATTTCAGGACGAAATTAAGTATAGAGTAGAGTGGATGAATGAAGGAAGAGAAAACGGAATAAATTAGAATAGAAATGGTGGAAATGTTTGAAAGAAAGAAAATAAAAGGAACGAAAAGAGAAAAGAAAATAATAGAGAAAGAATGCAGAGATAGAAAGCAAGAAAATAAATGAAATATAGAACGACATAAATAATAATGTTATAAATAAAAGATTCGAATGATAATGTGTGAAAATAAAGCGATTGTGAGTTTGAATGAATGAAAAATCTAAGGATATGAGAGGCTGGAAGAATGACCGAAATCCGGAGTGTGATATTAATAGTGTAGTTTAACAAATGTATGCTTCCCATGTTTGCTGTTACAACTAAATGTGTGATTATCCTGGCTAAGCTAAGTTATCTGGAGAGTAGGTAGCAAGATAAATGGATGGGTTGATTGGTGGCTAAAAAGATTCTGATATATGCAAAACTGGTGAGGAAAGATACATAGAAAAATGGATAGGAAAAGAAACGCGTGTAGACGGGTTATTATAGATAGATAGATAGATAGAGAGATAGATAGATAGATAGATAGATAGATATAGATAGATAGATAGATAGATAGATAGATAGATAGATAGATAGATATGTTTCTTTATTAGCCACACAGGGCTCAACATAGAGGGGACAAAATACAAATGTAGAGTTTTTCTTTTCGAGGGGGGGGGGGCGAAAACAAAGCAGAAAAAAACAAAAGTGGGGACAACGATGAAAAAAAACATCGCAAAACGTTTGGGGTATTTACAAAAAATACGAAATAATACAGAAAATTCCCAATAAATGGGGAGGTTATCCGTGGAAAGAAAAACCTACGAAAAGACCACGGTAACCTCGGTCCTTAGTGTCACAGTTTGTTAAATAAAATTTCTTTTATTTATGCAAGAAACGTAAGTAACTCTGTTTACAAAATTTAAAACGTTTTATAGAATCATGGTCAAGGTGGCTTCGTCATTTATACGTGCCATTCTTGCTACATGTATCCATCTTTTTTCGAAACATTTGCTAGACAACACTTGCCTCTCTACTCTCACCTTCCTTTTCAAGTGATGCTTGAAAAAGTTGATGAGAGATTGACCAGAGAGGAAAGTATTTGTCTCTAATCCTTTCAGACGCGATGGATAGATAGATAGATAGATATAGATAGATAGATAGATAGATAGATATATAGATAGATAGACAAATAGATAGATAGATAGATAGATAGATAGATAGATAGATAGATAGATAGATATAGATAGATAAGTAGATAGATGGATAGATATCTTTTTTATTATAGCCACACAGGGCTAAATACAGAAAATGGACAAATTACAAAGTAGAGCTTTTCTTGGGGGGGGGGGGATAATTTCGATCAAAAGGGATCGCGGGAAGAAAAAAAAAAACGTGGTGGGGGAGCGATCAATAGGGATCGTGTATCACAGTCGATGTAAAAAACGGGGAACAGATTAGGTTTATCCGTGGAGAGAAAAGCCTACGGAAAAGACCACGGTCACCTCAGGCTTTTTTTTTAAAGGTACATGAAAGTAAGTACCTTCTCTCTTTTTGTCTCTTTTTGTTACAAGTCTATGCTTAAAATGGTGTCGTCTTTCATTCTTACCATTCTTGCCACATTTACCCTTTTTTTATTGAAACTTTCATTCGACAACACTTTCCTCTCTATCCTCATCCTCCTTTTCAAGTGGTACTTGAAAAAGTTGACGAGGGACTGACCAGAGAGGAAAGTGTTTGTTTGTAGACCTTTCAAACGCGTCCACCACACGCATTCTTTTGCCATAGCTATCAGTGTTACAGAAACCGTTTTTCCTTCCCGTTTAAAGGAAGGTGGCGGAACAATATTCACGATAGACTCGGCTGATAAGTGGGCTCGTCCCACACGTGACAACAGCCGTTCGACGAAGGTCCACAGCTCTGAAATATCTGGACACTGCACGAGTGCGTGCAGAACGGTTTCGTCGCTCTGACCGCATCTCGGGCAGGTCGGTCCGGTGGTTTTCGAACCGTGTCTGTAGATCTTCTCTCGAACTGGTAGTGCGTCTCGATAGCATTGCCAAGCCAGGGATCTCTGGAAATTATCCATAGGCCCCGGCCCGAACGTCGTCTTGAAAAGGCGGGTTAGGAATTTCTCGTCGACACCCAGGTTTGCCCCGAGAGTGTCGTCAGACCTCCCCTCCACTAGTCCTCTATAGAACGCGTTGGTCGTTTGGAAGATAGATAGATAGGCAGATAGATAGATACATTTCTTTTATTAGCCACACAGGGCTCAACAAAGATGGGGCAAATACAATGTAGAGCTTTTCTTTTTGGGAGGGGGAAGGAAAGAAAAAAAAAAGTAGGGGTGTGTCGATCAAAAGGGATCGTAGGAAGGGAAAAAGGGAAGGGAGGAGTTCGATCAAAAGGGATCGAGAAAAAAAAAATTACCGCAGTTTCATCTAGTGAATTGTCAAAATCATAATGACATTATAAAAGAATTGCTTATATAAGAGTGGAGCTAAGGGTGTGACTGGAATAGAATGTTACGTAAAGAGGGATGGGAGGATGAAGACCCACGAAATGATAAAACTCAGAATATGGAAGATGATTACATACAGATATATTTTCCAATTTTAGCACAAGGCCAGCAATTTTGTGGGGAATGAGACAATTCGATTACATCGACTTCAGTATTTCACTGGTACTTGATTTTATCGATTCACGCAAAGCTGAAAATCGAAGTCGACCGGCGCGCTAATGATTCAGCCAGCTCGACGCTTTTGATTGCATTTAAGATAAAAAGATAAAATGAATATAAAAATTAAATGCCATAACATATAGAATTATATGATGAATCTATAAAGGCGTAGGAACAGATACGTATCTTACAAAACAACAAAAAATATTCCAATCTGAAAGTAATTTGAACGTGCGTCTTTGAGGTATAAGGGAAACGCTGAAGCAGCCTTCTTTGCTTCATAGTTCGATCAACAACAAAGCCGTCGGTTATTTACTGCGAAATATCTACGTTTGTACATACGCCGTTACATTTTTATCATCATTTAATTGTTTCTCGGTTACGAAAAGAATGGGCTTAATGCCAAAACAATATTTCGAAATGATTAGGTGCGACAGTTAAGAATCTCAATTTAGTGATTATTATTATTATGTCAGGACTTGAACGTTTGGAAAGTTAAAAATTGAGACGAGCGTTTTTTTTTTTTATTATTGTCATATTTGGGGATGGTCATATATCTTCCACAATTCACCACGTGTGGTTTTATTTCGATTTCTGGAAGATAGTTGTCACCGAGATTCTGGCAAAGAAAAGCCGGGGAAGATGACTGAAGAGGTACTTTATCAAAATGACCTCAGAAGCAGTGAAAAGCGTTAATTCACTGAAAGGTTCCATGGAGGTTTAAACGAAATTTCTCTTTAGAACTTTTAAAATTCTGAACATTTTAAAGGAAGAACATAACTCCAAAGAGATCGGTTGAGCGATCTACAATCGCAAACTGCTGCTTAATTTACATTATCTACTTTTTCAGCATTTAACATTTTTAGCGTTTATATTTGACTAAATGGACATCTGTGCAACATCACAATATTAATGTTTACACACATACACATACATGCATATATGTGTGTGTTTCGTATATATCATGAGTGTGTGTTTGTGCGAGTGTGTTGTGTGTGCGTAAAAATAGAACCCAAAGTGGGCAAAAGTTGCATATTGTAAACTCGGTTCGAGAGTAGTCATAAGTACAACATTGGCGCAGATATCCGTAGATAGTTTCTGGTATTAAGAAAATATTTTGAAATACAATGCATATCCTGAAATTGTCTTTATAACTAATCAGGAAAAGAAACAGCAATATACACATTCCTGACAACACACCAACGAATATACTGAAGTAGTATTTTGGAAGAGGGGGCCTTTCAAGTCTACCAGATAGATGGAAGAAGATTGTAGAAAATGAAAGAGAGTATATTTTAGATTCAAAAAGAACTTTATCTTAAGTTTGAAAAATAAAAGAGTTATAAACCCCCACCCCCCGCATATTTATGGGATGACCCAATACATCAGTAAGCTGCTTGTCATAGTCGTGTGTGAATGGGTAAACAACGATGTAGCTAGAGAGATCTTATTCTAACAGGATGATTGAGCAATGGCTGAGGTACCAAAGACCAGCTGTTTGACAAGCATATAATATGAAGGAAAAGGAAGTGAATATCCTGCTGTGCATCTACTTCGACGATTCAAAGGTGTTTAATACAGCGACCTGTGGATGATAGTAATTTAACTAGGCATGACATCGCTCTCAGTGGTTCTTCTAGAAACAGGTTATGCTTTTCGGAATTCGTCTGATGAGGCATTATTTTACAACCGAAAATGAATCAACTGTGGCGGCATCATTTCCCCAAATCTTTTAAATATCTATACTGATAATGAGACTAGCAATTCCAGGTAATATTTTCTTAAAATAGAAGAGGCAGGAGCCATTAGACATTTTAAATACGCCAATGGAAACAGCCTTGCTACACGCAACAGAAAATCTAAAGGAATTACTCAGAATTGCTACAGAGGTCTTCGTGAATTTGGATTGCTTATAAATGTCAAAACAACTAAAGTAATGGAGTAAATAAAATTATTAAAACTGACATCAACATTAGAAACGTCTAGATCGGACAAGCATTCTCTTTTATATACCTTAGCGCATAACTAGAGAACATACGTGAATGATGTACCAGTGCAATATTGTGATGTCTAACAATGGTACACACAAACACAACCAAGCCCTAGAAAGATAAATTAGTGAACACCAACACCGATATATGCCTTTTAAATAGTAACGTTTTGCCTGTAGCTTTTTATGGTTGTAAAAAGAAAATTAGAACGAAACAAGTTTCAACAATTTCACGCACACTGGTTCCAGAACTGGAAGCACTTGTTTCGGAAACTTCGATGTTTGAAGAACATTGCAAATACAGATGTCATACCGGATACACAGGATCTGAAGGTAGAGTGGAAGGAAGTCACTCATGGGGCCAAAACAAAAGAAAACCTGTATTATCAAATGTCAAAAAGTAGACAAGCTTCGCTCGCAAATATGCAAGAGATTTGACTTTCGGTAGAAATTTTCTGGAAGATAGTTGTCACCGAAATTCTGGCAAAGAAAAGCTGGTGAAGATGACTGAAGAGGTACTTTATCAAAATGACCTCAGAAGCAGTGAAAAGCGTTAATTCACTGAAAGGTTCCATGGAGGTTTAAACGAAATTTCTCTTTAGAACTTTTAAAATTCTGAACATTTTAGAGGAAGAACATAACTCCAAAGAGATCGGTTCAGCGAAAGTTTGGAAGGATGTCTTTACTACTAATTATAGTGATAGATATGGCTTTACATTTTTGTATTGCCTATATTGTCCGAAAATTCCGTTACCTGTGCATATTGGTTTAGTATTTTAAACAATTCTAGGAGGAGTTTTTCGCTATTTAAGTGTTGATGATCTCAGTTGATCGAAGGTTTTTCAATACATTAAATGTGACAGGTCGTACAATATTATATTTGCTATGTAGAACTTTCACGTGAGGTATTTTTCTTCGACCATATTCTTGATATTCCAAATCACGTTTACCACTTTTTTGTTTATCATTCTCTCCAAATCTGGAGATTATTTGCAATTCTTGGGGCACTGCAGAGGTCTCATAAGGGCGAAACATCTTTTCATTTCGAATACCAGATGAGATTTAATGTGTTTGTTTTATATTATTTGAAAATATCAGTCAGTTGATCAATTATTTGTCTTGCTTGTTATCTTTACATCTTATACATACCTACAGGAAGTATTTGTTTTCTTATTATATGGAGGATATGAGTTGGTCGAAGTTTTACACTTCATTCATATCACATAAGTGAGAATCCGTACCGTATTTGTATTCTAATATGAAATGCTCTATCTTTCTTTTCTTTCGACCAAATTGTTAATAGTCATCAATCCTACTGTCATTCCTGTTGCGGCCAAAGCGAATATTGACTTTCGATTCCTTATTATCGATATTACTGCAACTGCTGCTGCTGCTACTACTAGGCATCTTGGGAGAGTTTAATAATATTTTATAACGGTTGTTGAACCTTATTAAATAAAAGAGATACAGAGGTGAAATATATAAATAAAACTCTAGATTAATCAACTACAAAAACACGACTGATTCACACCAAAACTCACTTTCTGTCAGCCATTAAAATCATCAAAAGTGATAAAAAAAATAATAGACAATTCCGCATAACCATTATTCTATTCATGTTTTCGGCGTCTAAATGAAATGAATCAAAATTAGTAGATATTATACAAAACTCAGATGGTTGTCATTCCATGCCAGATGGCAGTAACTAGCTAAACAATTTTTCTGCTATTATTAAGCGGAGACTGCTCTTTGATATAGAGCGTCACGCACAACTGCATTCTCCATTATATAACTTCCCGGCTTTAGAAAATTATTTAGCCGAGACCGCGTAACCACGAGTTCACCAGACCCAGCTTTTGGTTTCCTGCATGACTCAGGCACGTTTCATTAAGGATTGTTTCTACAACTCTTTGACAATATATTTATAAATGAAATGTATGGGGAAGTAGCGGTGAAACACTTACAATTACTTCCCATACCGACTGTAATTTATACATCATGTCTGCTGTTTCGCTCTTAGAATATAGAGCAAGGTCTTTAGTCATATTTCTTCATGCTAGCATTCACCTTAATATCTTCATCATAGCTTTCTCCATCCAACCCACTCTTCTTACATACGTTAGTTTTGTAGTCTTTTTCGCGTTGTGCTTCCCTGTGTGTGTGTGTGTGTGTATGTATGAGTGTATTTGTGTACATATATGTATATATATATATATATATATATATATATATATATATATGTATGTATGTATGTATGTATTGCTATGTGTGTGTGCGTGCGCATGTGTGTGTGTGTGTGTGTGTGTGTGTGTCTGTGTGTGTGTGTGTGTGTCTATAGAAATACATTTACCGATATAACTATCTCTAACATTGTTTTAAAAAAATGAAAACACGCATATCTCACCATCTATTTTTCTATATTTTATTCTCATCTGAACTATATTTAAATTATGTACACACA
>NC_142934.1:96984914-97012414 GCF_046866305.1 Octopus bimaculoides | reverse complement strand
CTTGCCGAAGCACACCTATCGTCCTATAATAATGATGATAATAATAATAATAATAATAATAATAATAATAATAATAATAATAATAATAATAATAATAATAATAATGATAATAATAATAATGATAATAATAATAATAATAATAATAATAATAATAATAATAATAATAATAATAATAATAATAATAATAATAATAATACCATACCAGTGATTGTAGGATCTCTAGGAATGATAAAAAAAGGTACTGAAATCTATTTGAAAATGATACCAGGCTTACCATCTCTACAGGAGGTGCAAAAAATCGTGCTAACTGGAACGACTCATGTACTAAGAAGAGCATTATCGCTGTGAAAACAACATCCATTCATGATTTTTTTTTTCTTAAATACATGTTTTACCTATGAATTTGCGTGTGTAAATTGGGAATGCATACAACGTTTCTCTGCCCTAGGTGTACGGAAAACACTCGGCGAGAAATGGGAAAAAATTTGAAGAAAGAAGAAATAACAACATAATAATAATAATAATAATAATAATAATAATAATAATAATAATAATAATAATAATTATTATTATTATTATTATTATTATTACATCCGCCTTAGCGAAGGCGGAGGTATTGCTTTCAGTCGTATATGTTTGTATGTTTATCCAGGGGCAAGATGTCTCAAGAACCGCTGGAGCTGGATGAATTTAGATGGAACTTTCAGAGATGTTTGGCCTCGTGACTGGAAGAAACTGATTAGATTTTGAGATCCATTCAGTACTGGACAAGGATTCTGGATTATTTTTCCGTTTTTTTTTTTACTTAATCTTTGAGAGCGGTCGGGTTCACTTTTAGTATTCTCGTTTGTGAGAGCAGTCGAGTTTATTTTAGATATTCTCATTTTAAAAACAATTTCCGGCTAATCGTTGAGAGGACGTTGGTGTTACCATGGCAGAGGTTTGCGCTCTCTGACTGCTCTTGTTATTATTGTGTTATAGTTGTTGTTGTCATGACCACCATCGTCCTATTACCATGAGTATTAATAGGATTAATGAGTATATCAGAAGGGTTTAAATGGAAATGAGTTAAATCCAACCATGTTGGAGGCCATACAGGTTACTGGAGGCCATAGAGATTATCTGTCCACTACCACGCTGTTGGAGGCCATAGAGATTATCTGTCCACTACCACGCTGTTGGAGGCCATAGAGATTATCTGTCCACTACCACGCTATTGGAGGCCATAGAGATTATCTGTCCACTACCACGCTATTGGAGGCCATAGAGCTCACTGACACTAATCGATTGATTTGTTCTTGCTCCTCTGTCCGCTTCGTATTCCTTAAAGTTGTGTCGATTATCTTTATATGTTTTGTGTTCTACACTATGGCGATACATTCAGTCACACATATCTAACGAGCTTAAATGCATGCATACATAACCTCTCGCGTGCAAGACCTGCCGAAACACACGATACAATAATCAAAAGGTTTTGCTTCTACTTGGAGTGAACTAAAATTAACTGGTGTAAATCGGCTGATAATATTACACAGAAAGTATATTCTGATGCCTTGCTTCATTTACAGCTGTTTATTAATCATAGCTGCAGCTTTTGATGCCTTCATTTCATTTATTTCAAGTATCATTGTATAAAAAGATCGGCATATCATTAAAGATATGCGTGTGTCGATGTACGCCTGTATATATGTATATAAACACGTTTACGTACACATACGTGCATATGAACATACAAACTCATATATATATATATATATATATATATATATATATATATATATATATATATATATATATATATATATATATATATATATATATATATATATATAGTTATATACATACTCGCACATACACACACACACACACATTATTTTCTGCATCTTGGTTTTTCTGCTGCTGTTGTCTCTAGGTTTCTTTATTTTATGCACTATTAAAATGATTGTGAAATGAGCTGCGCAAGGAAAGACTTTACTTTTATATGACTTAGTCTGGCGTGGAAAGCCATAAACTTTTGCAGAGACTCAGATAAGTGGGTGAAAATAAACCATGGTACACTGGTTCTCCGATCAGTAGTAGTGCATCTTCTTCCTCAAACCTGGGACTTTTTTCAAATGAAGGGTTACAGTCACCCATTAACCAGCTGGGGGTTATTGTTAAATTCATCATCAGATCAAATCTATGAAAATGGACTAATTGCATAGTAGCAATAAATTTAATCAATTCAAATAACATCAGCGTTGACTTTGGTCCTTTGAATAGCATCAATGAAATAATTTATAATTATATTCTGGGATTAATTACGTTGAAGAATATAATACATTATCAAGTAAAAAATTGTGGCCTGTAAAAAAACAAGAAAAACAAACTAAAAACTAAAAATACTTCAATGAATGATGTAATCAGCGTGTAATATAATGAATACACACTTCAAGCTGAGGCCGTGACCGCAATGTATGTCCACTCAATTAATTAAATATATTTCCGCTGGGAAAAAAACCTTACTTCTCATGCAACATTGATTCAGTTCTCTGGAAAGAGAGAATATGTCTTCTTTTTAACGTCTCCTTTTAAAAACAAAATAATATGAAATAAATGCCCATTTGTTGTAACAATAATCCACCAAACAATATCAGTAGCCGATATAAAAACTGAAAAAGATGTCTGAAGTAAATAGATTTTCTCATTGTTATCATTTTGAGATTAGTGTATTCGTTCTTCCAATCATGCCTATTTGATAAAAAATATACATGACTGCAAAGAACGAATACACTAATCCCAAAATGATAAATCAGAGAAAATCTATGTACTTCAAACATCTTTTTCAGTTTTTATATCAGCTGCTGACGAGTACAAACATGACTATTACGATTTTCTATTTATGAATATCTGAGTCTTTTTGTACGAAACGATTGTATAGCAGCAAGAAAAATAAAAACTATAATCCATTTTGACATCATATCTCCACCATTTCATAAATATGAATGAATATGTTGTACGTTGTTTGATAAATTAAATCATATACTGATTATTTCTATACAAGCTTTCATACCTATACGAATTCATATAAGTAAATTCAAAACTAAAGTATGAAGAAAACACATTAGAAATCTTTGGAAATAATTCCAATTAAAGGACTAGCTTACAATCATCCGATAAAAGATATGTATTATATATATATACGTGTGTGTGTGTGTATGTGTGTGTGTGTGTGTGTGTGTGTGTGTGTGTGTGTGTGTGTGTGTGTGTGTGTGTGTGCGTGTATATATATATATATATATTTGCTTTTAGATATCACTATTTATAAACATATAAGGAGGTGAGCTGGCAGAGACGTTAGACAAATTGCTGAGCGTCATTTCATCTATCTTTACAGTCTGAGTTCAAATTCCACTGACGCTGCCTTTCATTCTTATTGCAATTACCATTATTGCTACCACAACGATGCAGCCGCAGCGGGTGTTTTTCATTCTGGTTTATATCTCCTTTCTTGGTATTTTGATGCGCATTTTTGCAAATATAGTGATATCGTCAATACGGTCACAACCTCGGGCAATGAAAATTGAACTGCCCCATATACAACTAAATCTAATAAATGTTCATGCACAGAAAAATCAAAATCCTTATTGATAAACCTCTGTATGAGTACGAATCTTGTACATGAATGTACCGTACACACAAGGGGAAGAACTTACATTTACATTGGGGTAACGGCTGATTCATTCCAGGATCGTTATTGCAACTATGTCGCCAGGTTCAAGAAAATCCACAAGCGACATTCAACATCTTTGGCTGATTTAGTGTGGCGTCTTACAGAAGATAAAAGTAAATATTATGTAACTTGATCCATAATAAGGCACGCACAACCATACAGTATCCTTTCTAGATGTTGATTCTGCTACGAGGAATACCTGCCTATTTTGTGGATCAATGGGAAGATCGTTAATAGAATTTCTGAAAGTCTCTGAAGTTGCTTACATGCTTATAAATGTACTTTCACACAATGCAGTGGGAATAAATTTCAGTAACCGTTAACCAAATTAATGATCATTATTTACCTTAAGTTATAGATTAAATTTAACTCTAGCTTCTCTACTCTTATAAACAGTTTGTGGTTATTTAATTTGCTGTGAGAGCGTTTGTGCGCCAAACCACGCGCGGTCATATGCTTAGATTTTCGTGGATGTTTGTTCGAGCGTGTGTAAGTATACGAGCGTGTGTAAGTATACGAGCGTGTGTGCAACTTATACGAGAAAGTTTATACATCCAAATCTAGTAACGGTTATATTTAATACTTTTCGTTATATTGTGTATTCATTACTTTTTGAATGTTATTTATTATTCATCTTATATAAAAATGAAGCTGTATCCTTTAATTTGCTATTTTTCTATACACAAACTGAAAAAATAGCTTGCGGAACAGTCCTTGTTTTATTAAAATGTTCAAACCCGTTCTGAACGGAAATAACAACAATGATATAACAACCAGTTAATGATGTGGATTAAACATATCTTTAACATACGAATATAAACTTCCTCAAATTGAAATAATAACGACCGAAACCAACCAAGTTTGTTCACTCATAAAAACCTTTACATCTAAACCGCAAGCTAATTAGTTAAAATGAAGACGGATGCCAGTAATATTGGTGCACCCGGCAAACCATAACGTTTAAGATGCATGCGGATTGGTCAAAACCGTATTCCAAAAATTCAGCTTGTTGGATACTTGTAAGACGTATAAAAAGGAAGAAATCAGTCATTTTACTACAGCTGAAATCTGATGATTAATACGAACGTATGAAAGCGCTAATTGAACTTTATGAACATTACAAAATATTCTTCTAATGTTTAACACTCTTCAACATTGTAAAAAAATTTTTGTAATACAATAATAGAAAACGTGAAAACCAGATCATGCTTTAACCTTATATATATATATATATATATATATATATATATATATATATATATATATATATATATATATATATATATATATATATATATATATATATATATATATATATATATATATATATATATATATTGTATTTTGGGATAGTAATTTTTTTGCCAAATAAACACACGCACTATATATTCGGTCTTCACTCGTTTGTTACTGTTCTTATTCTAAATCATGTCCATTGTCCGGAAATCATTCGTCACACACCTGTGACTTCTATAGTGACACTTTCCGTCTTTGCGTGTGCTCTTGCTCTGCTTATTCCATTCTGTTCTTCTGAGATTTGTATCCTTATATGCGTATGCGTCTGTGTTTGTTTGTGTGTATATGTGTGTGTACATGTGCATGTGTCATTGTTCTTAGTAGCACTATAACCCTCCCCTCAACCTTACCTCCTAACCCTTTGCTGCTTCCCTTGAACCCGACTTGTTGTACCGTTCTTGTAACTCACTGTGTTTGTGTGTTCGCCCATGGTGCTGCCATCGTGGCAGTTGTAGTAGTAGTTGTAGTTGTTGTTGTTGTCATTGTCGTTTTGTTGATATTGTTGCGGCTGTCTGTAAAGTATGTGTTTTCGTGTGCATATAGGTTCGCTTCCTATGTTGTTTGTAACCATGCCCTTTATACAGTTTTTATGTATATATATTTTTTACTATTTATCATAGACATATATGTCTATTGTATGTGTATTACGCTGATTGCATTTGTGGTTTTCTCCCTTCAGTCTTTAGTCCTCATGTGTGGTGTGATGGTGAGTGTTATTGTTCCATTCGTGTTTTCTGTTGAGGCTTGGTCTTTCTACTGCTATGTGTGTAGCCTCTGTGATCTAAGCGCCGTGTTAGTTCTATGTGTTGATAATTGGTCTCTATGCTATTGACTGAGCCTCTATGTTCTGTTTGACCATGTTGGTAGAGCACTGACAAGCCTTTCTTCTTTTGAGCTCTCGCCAGTGAACATCTACACACTCTCCTATGCTGCGTGATGTCTCTGCAATCTAAGTAGTTGTCAAGTTTCTGTATCGTCTCTCAGTACATCATAAGCTATACGCACTATTCCTTACCTTGCAGTTAACCTGTTGGTTCATCCTACATACAATTCAATTGTGTGTGTATATAATATATATATATAAATATATATATATATATATATATATATATATATATATATATATATATATATATATATATATATATATATATATATATATATATATATATATATATATATATATAAGGGCATTACTATACAATAACGCCTCACGCTAAGAGGGACTCCAGAAGTCAAACTACTATAATAAACACATTTTTACCGATTGCGAGGGGATGCAACTCTCAAAGCTAAACCCTAAAAACGTTTAACTTAACGGTAAACCAATGGTTTCATAATCAACGCAGTAATCTGCATCTTTTATTCATCAGTACACGTATGGTCAAGACACATAAAAATAAACAAAAATCGACATACCCCGACGAGCATAGTACATAGACGATAGTTTATCCCTATATATCCATGAAAGAGGCGGGCTTTTTGAGTTACACTTCGGCACATGTGCTTTTTCAGAATAATATTTTTTAGAATAATATTCAAACAATCGTCTATGTACTATGCTGAATACATGGAGCCTATATATACATGCGCAGGTTAAGTAACTCATATAATCCTTCATAATTTTTTTTTCTGTAATTTTCAGTAAAGTTTTTCGAATTTGTATTGTACGCACAGAAATTCCTACGATTATGAAAGAAGCAATCTTTTTTCCATTCACGCTTTAAAACCCCACCAATCTTAAAACTTTCACTCTTTTTCGAATGTTTTTTTTTAAAATCAGAGTTCAAAATACGGACTGCGTAATTTTTTGTTTAAATCCCTACAGTGGACCACCCTTGTGTGCATCATCATTCTATTAAATGTGTTTATGGGGAGAGAAATATTGAAAAAGAGATACACGTCAGAGTGGCAATGAGACTAGGAGGTATCAAGTGGTTGTGCAATGTGCTAAAAGCAACAGCTAAATCGCCTTTAAATCAAACACGCAATAAAGTAACTTTTTTGTATAATTGTATAAATGACTGCGTTTAGAACACATATTTGCAGAAATTTTCTGAAAAATTCAAATAGATAGTAATGAGAGCTTATATGGGGTGCTTAAACCAGAATACGTTGACAGAGTAACTGCTGGCTGGAAGCAAGCAGTAAAGGAAATGCTTTTCACTGTCTTACTCTTTTTGACATCCATGTCATTCCTCTTGTCTCTCGTTCTCACTTCTCTTTTCGGAGAGAATAATAAAATACGAATAAAATAATAACTAAATGAAGAAAAACTCTGCTTGCCTTTGCCATTTACTCATCTGCTTCTTTCATTTCCTTCTCTCATTTGTTTTATTCTCCCTTCATGCTCCCTGCTTGAAGTGAAGAGGAGAGCAACTAATTCATTGCTTTCTTTTCTCACTAAGAAAACAAGATGTTTTTCTACTTAGACATCTTAAATTATATCGATTGTTTACGATTTATACCAAGAAATGAGGGAATGGAGAATTCGATAAGATATCACAAGGGCAATGAGGTTAGTGAAAATTATCGATAATAAATTTTATATTACACAAAATTTATTCATCCTGGGGAAAAAGTAAAGCAAGCACGCAGTGCATGCGTTGCATACAAACTCCTATCACCCCTGGTGGGTATCAATCTAAGGACTACAACCTGTTGACATGTAAGACCCTATGACTGGAAAGAGGACTCTGCACCATGCAGCACAAGCAGGAGAACCCAGTCATTGCTATCAGACAATTTCTGCGACCACATCACCCCTAACATCTGATTATTATTGTGGGATGCAGTTGAGCGAGAGACCAACAAAACTTGTAACACCAAAGATGAACTGAAGACAAGAATTATGACAAGATTCACCAACTTAAACAAGGAGACCATCCAGAAGAGTTGCAGGAGATTCCCAAGTCGTCTGGAGGCCGTGCTTGAAGCCAATGGCGATTTTGTTAAATGAATTTACTCTTTAGTATTTCAAGATATTTGTATGTAATTTTGGTAAATATATCTGTTAAAATGAGATGTCAGTTTTATTTTCAATTTTGCGTAATTTAGACGACAGTTTATTCACCGCACCCTGTAGTTATATATATATATATATATATATATATATATATATATATATATATATATATATATATATATATATATATATATATATATATATATATATATACATATACATATATATACATATAAATACACACACATATACACACACACGCACACACACACACACACATATATATATATATATACAGAAAGAGAGAGAGAGAGAGAGAGAGTGGTAGGGGTACCTTTATGCGTGTATGTGCGTGAGAGCGAATGTGTATGTGAGCAAGCTGTTTGTGCACGTGTATTTGGTTTGGAAATCAATAACATAGTTAGGCAGCGTAAACAATTTATTGTAATTAAACCAATTAAAAGTTAAAAGCCACTTCAAAAGAGAATATTGAAAACGAAAGGAAGACGTAAGAAGCACTCACGACTTTATACACGCTCTCCTACACACACACACACACACACACACACACACACACACACACACACACACACACTCACACACACACACTCACTCACACACACATACACACACGTGCGCACTAACTCAATACATAATATATATACATATACATTAACATCAATTTGCATATATTGACACAAACATACTCGTTTAATCTCTGTGTGCGACCGGGTGTGTATATATACGCACGCACACATATATCCTTCTGAAATTTGTGTGTCTGTGTGTGCAGATAGATAGGTTGACAGATTGATAAATAGATAGATAGATTGTATATATATATATATATATATATATATATATATATATATATATATATATATACACACACACACACACACACACACACACAGAGAAACAGGTAGTTATGTATCTGTATATATACACATTTGCGTGGGTGAGTGTGCATATGTTCTTATACATGTTTCACTCATACAAAACACTCTGCACTTTCTATGTTGAAAGCATTTGACTTGCATTGGTCTACACAGATATTTCTACAGCTTTGTATAGCAATCATTGGACCTCAAATTCTGTGCGTATTTGTGTGTTTGCGTGTGTGTGTGTGTGCCCATGTGTATGGGCGTGTGCGCACATTTGCATCTGTGTACGCTCACATTTGCTCTAAATAGAAGGTGAGATAGATACTGTAGCTGTTTGTATGCAGGTGTGTGCTGCACATTCCTTTAAGTATCTCATTTTTAGACTTAAATAATAAATTGATTAATTGATCAATATTAAAGGCAGGAGTAATAACAATGACATTCCCACAATTATTCGTAATATTAATTATCCTTTAGTAGAATTATAATAAACAGGAAAAAAAAGAACATCAGATACAACGGCATCTATAAAAACAAGGACAACAGCCATATTAATAAAACAACAATGCCATTGATTGCGGGTTATTGTGCTGTTTGATTACATTGGCCATGTCGAAATAACTATGATCCACTGGGAATTAGAATTAACTTTAATATTTAAACTCTTCGAAATATTAGAAGATTTTTAACTTAAGCAGTAAGACACAAAAATAGACCGTGAGAACATTCCATTATGTGTATCCTAGTTTTACAGTAACTTTTTTCTATCCATCTGGAAGATTGAATATCAAGGTGAAAGTTCAAAATATAACTGTATCGGACAGTTATGTCAGTTTTAATATCAATATATATATTTTTATATAATTCGTTCGGCATCTGCCTGACATTTGCTCTAAGCCACATCATTCGTGGTCGACATCTCCAGCTTGAGAGTACACTAATGTTTGGCTTGAGTTTTCATGGCTAGCAACAACGTGTTGGACATGTCTCCAATTAAAGTTTCTAAACCCATGAAACTATCTCACATCGCCGCCACTTTTATGCCGTTGTGAATATATTGTGACTTATGTAGCTGAGTCCTCCCCGCCGCGTGTATTTCTATTTGTCGTAGTATCCCTATTGGTTCTCTATTGACAGGTTTGAGTGCAAGCCTTATGTATTTATGTAGCGGACAGTGTACTTCGTCTAAATGTCCACCACCCCCTTACGTCTCCCCGGAGACTACTAGTTTCAATGCTGGATGTGTATCTCCTGTTGCCTCTTTCTTTACAGTACTTATGTAGTTTTTTGTTCTATCGACCCCGAAAAAATGAAAGGCAAATTTCAACTCGGCAGTATTTGAACTTAGAACATAGACCTGGAAGAAATGCCACTGAGTATTGTGTCCGACATGTTAACGACTTTAACGGCTCACAACCGCAGCAGCAGCATTGGCTATCATTTACATTATTTACATTAGACGGATATTTGTCCTCATTTTGTTTGTTGATAACACAATGTTTCGGCTGATATACTCTCCAGCCTTCATCAGGTGTCTTGGGGAAATTTTGAACCTGTGTTCTCATTCCTAAGGTATTTTTCGATATTATTATTATTGTTCAGTAGTTTTATTTTTATAACGTGCTTTCACTTCACTATCGAGCGCAGCTCTGTGCGCCTTGGGTATGTGCTGTGGATTGCTGTGGTGCTCTTATGTTTACTGTATTGAAAGTGTTTTGCGTAGAATGTGTGCAGTACCCAGTAGTGCAATTTTCTGTATGTTATATATATTTGTAAGTCCTGGTGTTTTTGTTATGTATTTGTCTGAATATTTTTTTTATTATACCTAAGGCACCTACTATGATAGGAATTGTTTCTGTTTTTAGATTCCACATTCGAGTTATCTCTATTTCCAGGTCTTTGTAATTTGAAAGTTTTTCCATTTCTTTTAGAGAAACGTTGTCATCTGCTGGTATTGATACATCAATTAGAAAGCACTTTTTTTCTTCATGACCTTTGACAACTATATCTGGTCTATTTGCCTTAATTTCTCTATCTGTGTGTATTGGCATATCCCAGAGTATGGTTGCTTTCTCGTTTTCTGTGACCTTTTCTGGCGTGTGTTTATACCATCTTTTTTCTGTTGTTATTCCATAGTGTTGGCATTATTCAGGTCACTGTCTGAAATCGAACTCGGAATCTTGGGGTTAGTAGCCCGCGCTCTTAAGCACTGCGCCATATGACCTGAATAATAATAATAATAATAATAATAATAATAATAATAATAATAATAATAATAATAATAATAATAATAATAATAATAATAACAACAACAACAACATCGAAAAATAGCTTAGGAATGAGAACCCAGGTTCGAAATTTCCCCCATGACACATGATGAGTGCTGAAGGGTATATAAACCGAAACGTTATGTTAAATACAAACAAGATGAGAGCAAATATCGGTCAAATGTAAATAATGTACATAATTCCTCATCTCTTAAATATAGAACTGAATGACTATTTGTTATTTCATTTGCGCACAACAGATTAGACTGTTGGAAAAAAAAAATCCTGACATCGGGCTACAAGTAATCTTAGATGCCAAGAAACTTCCTAAGTACCCTAGCTATCTCGAATAATATTGTTTTGTGGTGCTGCATTAAACTAGGGTTAATGACTATTTCCATTATCCATCTGTTCGAATTTTTAGTAATAGTTCCTAATACCGCTATAATTACAGGGTTACATTTTACCCGCGCTTTACATATCCTCTGTAATTCAATGGTTAGGTCCTGGTTCTTTGCTATCTTTGTCTATACTTCTCATATTGCCTTTTTCAACATGTGGGACTGTAAAGTCAATTATCTGGCAATTTATTTTCCTTGGCTGCTGCTGCTACTGCTACTACTACTACCACTACTACTGCTGCTGCTGCTGCTGCTACTAAATTAGGCCTTCTACTTCTATTATTTCGTCTGAATGTTAAAGTCACACATCTGATATTTCTTACTTTGAAACAACTTACGAAGTTCATGTTCATACCATTTACCAGTATGGTCAAACCCTAGCATTCTACATAACTGCCAATGGATTACTCTCCCTAGTTTGTCTTTTCTTGTATTCTTTCTGAGCCAGCATACATAGGTGCGTTCCCTACTGACTGTCTCTTTTTCATGACTAATATTGCATGCTTATCCTTGTCAAATTCCATGCCTACATTTTTGCTGAAGAGTGTCACAGTTTCTATTGAAGAATCTATCTCTTTTTTTTTACTCTAACTAAAAAGCTTCAGATCGTACATGTAGAGAAAATGGTTAATTGTTTTCTTTACTATTTCCAAACTGTTATCCTGCATTTGTCTTTCATAATACTAAACTGAGTATTAAGCATAACACAAATATTAAAAGAGATAACGAGTCCCCTTGGAAAATTCCTCTCTTGATATTTACCATCTTTAAGGTTATACCATCTGAGTAGATTATCTACTTCCATTTCTTCATGCTATAGCTAATTAACTCTCTTATGTCGTCTACAATACTGAATATTCTGACAGATTCACTTATCGATGAATGAGGAATCATTTCATAGGCTTTCAGTAAATTCTGGTTGTCAAGGTGTTCATAAGTGCTTTCTGAGAACATCCCTGTTAAAGGCTTCCACACCAAGTTAGTTAATTCAAACTCAGAGTCGATTTTCTGTAATATTAAATTGTAGGATGGTTTATAACGAAGTGGCATCTTATCATAATTCTGCTTGTCAACACGTTACTTAGCCCGTCGGTAACGCTTTCGTATGGTTAGAGTAAAAATGAGAAACAAAAGAGGGAGTGCGAAGCATCCATGTCGTGAGGTAGAGGGAACGTAATTGTAACACTTTCACGTAATTAGTTGAAAGGAGAGAGAGGAAAAGAGAAAGAAAAGGGAGATTAAAAAAAGGATAAGACGAAGAGTGAGGCAGTAAGAGAAAGGAAGAAAAAGGGGAGAGAAAAAAGACGGAGAGAGCAAAAGAGGGAGAGAGAAACGTCCATGTCTTGTGGTAGGGAGTTAGTTGAAAGTAGTGATATAGAGGAGACTTATAAATATAATCTTAGTAGAGGGGTGATGTTCTGAGGGTGAGATTGAAGAAGGGCAGAGAGAGAGAGAGAGAGAGAGAGAGAGAGAGAGAGAGAGGGAGAGAGAGAGGGAGAGAGAGAGGGAGAGAGAGAGGGGGGATGGAGAGATGGTGGTGATGCTGCTGGTGGTCGTCGTGGTCAAGGTGGCGAGGATGAGTGCATAGTCAAAAAGTAATTAAAAAAATGAACTAAGTTTTTTATATCACGTAAGCGCATAAATGCAATTCAGTGAAATACTCACGCTTGTTTACGGTGTCTTATGTACGGCGAACATCCAAATTAATTAAAAAAAGATGTTAGAAAAACAGTGATTTACAAAATATTGATTTACACGTGACAGGGTCTATAATTTATTTGCGAATGCTGTATGAATTATTAATGCGTAAGAGATAACCGGCGCCATATTACATTATTCAATGGACACGGAATTGTGTCCCCAGTTGTGTGTGGCAGGCTGCGAGAAGTCTAAACCATCGTATTTTTGTTACAGATACAGACTGCGATGATGATTATGATGGTGGGGCACAATCGTTAGAGTGTTGGGAAAGTAATGCTTTCCGGTATTTGAACCGGCTCTTTACGTTTATGTTCTGAGTTCAATCACCACTGAGGTCAATTTAGCTTTCACCTTTTCGAGGTCGATAAAATAAGTACCAGTTGAGCTCTGAAGTTGATGTATTTGACAAACCCCTTTCCCCCAACATTTCACTCAATTTCGGTGACATTTGAAATCAGAACGTAAAAAAAGGACGAAATACCGCTAAGCATTTTGCTCAGCGTGCTAATGATTCAGCCAGTTCATCACCTTAGAAACCATTATAATTATTCCTGTAATTATTAAGGCTGCGAGCTGGTAGAATCGTTTGTACGCCAGATAAAATTCTTAGCAACATTTAATCCGTTTTCACGCCCTGCGTTTAAATTCTGCTTAGGTCGACTTTGCTTCTCACCCTTTCAGGGTGGTGCTGAGTGAAATGTGCAATTTTTTTTAACTAAGTATTTTTTTTCTCCGTTAATTAGTTCATCTGTAACGCTTTCGCGAGATTAGTTGAAGAGAAAGGCGAAGAGCGAGAGAAGAAGGGGAAGAAAGAAAATGAAGAGAGAAAAAGAGGGTAAGGTGAAGAGTGAGAGAGAAAGAGGGAGAGCGTTGTGTATTAAGTCTATAAAATTGTGCATAAAGTATAGAAAGTGTATATATAAAGTACATTAAGTAATCGTCGTATTCCAGTTTCCTTTACTTTTCACTGAATAGCGGATGAGCGACTAACTTTTCATCCAGACACAACACACGCTACACTTTCAGATATTTTGGATAAAGTTTTCAGAAAAAACAATAAGTTTACCATTAATTCCGTGAAATATTCACGGGTCTCGCTAGTAATCATTAACAACTTAACTATGATATTGAATTTATCTACATGTGACTGGATAAGTTAATTATTTATGATTTTTGTTTAGAAATCCTACGATTATTTTACTGTGTAAATGTGGACAAATAATTAAATATATATTGGATTTATTAATAAAGTTGAAGTTACAATCGAGTAGTTGAAACACTTTCTCCAGGCATACATTGCTCCGAGAACAGTCACCATTACACGGAAAAGTGCCACCCATGACAGACCAGGCGATAGTGTAGTGAACATCATTTCCCTTAAGACACCATATGAATTTGCGTAATGACTTTTTTTCTTTTATATTTAAGGAAGTAGTGTGATTATGTATTTAGGTTTAAATTTTGTTGCGAAAGTGCCTATGAAACGATAGACATGTCCATGATTTATTAGCGAACATTTACATATGTTTTTCTTTAGACATTGGTTATTTAAGGAGGTAACAGCTACAGTTCCTATTATTAAGCAATTCATTAAGCATATCGTTATAAAAGTGTCTATTTGTTGTATTAATGTTATTCTCTATTTGAAACATTGAGAGATTATCACTCTCTACATCGCGACAGAACAAATCTAAAGATATTAATACTCTCTCCTGATTAGATGCACGATTCATAAAAGCGATCCTAGATTGCTTTATAATCTCAAAATAGTTTTTTATGAAAATTTAACCGTATTCTTATTGAATACCTTACAATATATTCTTGATAGTGGAAAATATTCATCCAAGACTATTACGAATTTACCTGGAATATATGTGGTTACACAGACGACTCTGTATGGAACATTATACCAGCTAATCTTTCTAATGTGTACCTTGCTTTTTATAAGTTTGTTAACATAGTATAACTACTTGTCCGTATATCTTTGTCTGTAATATTGCAAGAAGCGGCGAGCTGGCAGAATCGTCAGCACGCCGGGCGAAATGCTTAGCGGTATTTCGTCTGCCATTACGTTCTGAGTTCAAATTCCACCGAGGTCGACTTTGCCTTTCACCCTTTCGGAGTCGATTAAATAAGTACCCAGTTATGCACTGGGATCGATGTAATCGACTTAATCCCTTTGTCCTTGTTTGTCCTCTCTATGTTTAGCCCGTTGTGGGCAATGAAATAAATATTGTCATGCAGTGTTGCGTCCATACCCAACTCCAGAATACTTTCACCTATATTTATTCTTATTTCCAGATCCTGTAGGTTGTCTAATCTCTAGAATAACTGGATTAATTTCGAACCTTTCACATGGAATCACACAGTTATTTAGACTATCCCTTTTCTTCTGAGATAGTTAACTTCCTTTGATATGTTGACTGCATTTATCTTACTTCACCTAATATTCTTTATATTAACTATCCTATTACCATATCCCGTAGCGTAGCTAACTATTATCAAGATGGCCGATATTTCTTAGCAATGGTGCACATATTTTACTGTCTATAGGTGTCTTCCCATTACCCTCCTTAGGAATACATTGGATTTTTTCATTGTATACACTCCTAGCCAAATCATCATTATAGTATTCTTTTTTCTGTCAAAAAATTACTTTGTAAGTTGAGAGACTGGATACTCTAAGGGACTTAACCATAATTAATGAATTAACTACTGATCTAGGATGATTAGATTTTCTATTGCCGTGCTAGAAGTTGTCATTAGGTTTACGGTACGGATGATAAAATCCAGTACTAAGAGCTAATGTAAACCGGTAACTTTACACTGCTATAGTCTTTCTCCAATGAGATAGATAGTCCTTAAGTTTTGAAAAATGCAGTAAGTTTCTTCCTATTTTATTTCTATTGTTAAATTACTACATTCATAAAATGTGAACAAAGTGTCGGCTTTATAGAGACCATCCTGTATCCCTGGGAATTCTTTATTGATGTGGTGTAACATATAAATGCCAGATAATTTCGCGCCGAGTCACTAGAACCCATAATTATGTAAAACTTGTTAGGTCTGTTCTTTTTTCTAGTATATTAGCTCCCTTCAACTTCTATAACAGTTTTTGTTGTCGCTTAAATTATATCTATATTCCGCTTAGATAATTGTATGTTAATTTCTTTACGTCCCTGTAACATATTTGCTAAAAGAGTCCGATAGTATAGGTACCAGACTTATAAATACATATGACTAGCTCAACTAAGTCCTTTAAGGCGGTGCCTCTGCCTGGCCGCAATCCAGTGACTGAAACAAGTCAAAGATAAAAGACAAAATATGATATGTGTGTGCGCGTTTATGTGCGTGTGTACGTGTGTGTTTGTATGTATGTCTATGTGTGTATATGTGTGTGTTTGTGTGTGTGTGTGTGTGTGAAAAGAATGAGAATGAAGGAAATTAAGATTTGAAGTAAATGAGAAAAGGTGGTGCAATAAGCCATATATAAGCTATTTCTCATTGTGTATATAAAATATGCATGCTTGTAGATGCGTGTTGGTGTGTATAGATATATATGTACGTGTGTGTGTGCGACAGTATGCAGGGGGTGGGTGATGCAGATATACGCTAGAAACATTACCACAAATACTCGTGATTTTGTTCGCGTGAAAGTAAATGCAACTGTGTGGCTATCTTTACTTTCATCACTGTTTCATTGTGTGTATGGTTGTGTGTGTGTGTGTATGTGTGTGTATATGAGTAAATAGAAATACCTCGACCTGACTGCATTTAAATTTGCTGATCTGTGAGTGTTTTTATGTTCGGCTTTGTAGATGTGTGTATGTTAGGGTTTTTATAGAAGTGTACGTGAGAGTGTTGTATATGAGTGTATGTGCGCTGTTATGTGTGTGTGTGTGTGTGTGTGTGTGTGTGTGTGTGTGTGTGTGTGTGTGTGTGTGTGTGATTCTGAATATGTATGCTTGCGTGTACTTGTATCTATGTATATACATGTGTGTGTGTGTGTGAGTATATGTCTGTGCGCGTGCGCGTGTCCTCCGCAATTTTATTAAGATTTAGTCATGCACTGATTAACAAATCAAAACAGAACTACACCAGTACAGAGCTGCCGTTGCCGTTGGCGCCGGATTAAAAGCACTCACTCGGTTTCAGCTTGGGTGGTTTTTCCGATTGATGTTGCAGCAGTTCGTTCAGAGTTTATTGATTCCTTTTCATGAAAACCATTCTTGCATGGACAAGGGAACACTTAACCTGTGTGCTAACCACCACTGCCTAGTCCAACATCACTGCGGTCGGGTCTGTTTGACCATCCTAACTAAAGCACATACTACTCTCTGCTCACCCCACACCCTCACTCCTCATCTTCTCTTGCTGCTAATATCTCTACTACCGCTGCAACCATCAACAACAATAACAACTAGAATACCATCATCACCACTACAGCCGCTACCAACAACAAATGCACCGCTACCCCCAAAGCAGTCACTTAAACTACCTTCACCACGACCACCACTATAACCTCTAGCAACAGCAGCAGCAGCTCCCCCCCCCATCGTCATCATCATTAATATTATTATACCATTACCGTTATACACAGCAACAACATTAACCCTCACCCTACCCGTATCCTCAGCAAAAACGCCACCATCGTCATTATTGTTGTCATCGCATCTATCGCCAACTTTATCACAGCTATCACCATCCGCTAACCAATACAACCAATACCACTAAAATGAACAGAAACACCAACATTCTCTCCTCTTCTCTAACACAGCCACTGCACTCGGCATCAATACACATCACTACTAACTGTACCACACATTCAACCATCACCGCCGCCATCATTAATATTAAAATCGCAACAGCTTTACTTTCACAACGCACTAACAACACTATCCTCACCAACATTTTCGGAACAATTAACACCAACATCAGTAGCAACACCATCAACACTATCGGTGGCGGCAGCAACAACAGCAGTAGCAGCAACTTCGGTATCAACGGCCATGTTTTATATATACAAAAGGAGTGAACAGCAATATATATCTCTATGTGAATGTCGTAAGAGTTAGTTTTTACAGGAAGTAAACACTACTGTTTTATTCGGATTCCAGGACTGTTAAATTATGTTTTATATTTTATATAATGTATATTATTGAATCGGTAGATTGTCAGAATAAATACCTTATATTTGGTTCTCTTCCTTTATCTTTTGAGTAAATATTATACATAGGTACATTTTTACCTTCTATTCTTTCCGGGATCGGTATGGTATCCACTAGTTGGTAAAATAGTAGTAGGACGCAAGAATGATTTGTTATGTAAAATGTGATCACAATCCAAAGACTGAAACTAGTAGAATAATAAACTAGTAGAATTAATAAAAGTATAACTATCATTAACTGAATGCTCATCTCTCTTTGATGATATTGGATTATGGCTAAATCATATGAAATTAATTGTGATGCTTGTATTTGCTTATAGAAACTTTGTGGAAATGAAATAAAAGAATCGATATAACATATTAGTTCTAGATTCCTTTCACTCTGTCTTTTATCGAGGTCAACATCGTATTCCATCCTTTCAAGGCACAAGGTGATGGACTGGTGAAATTCGCATAGCGTTCTGTGGAATAACTTATTGTATTTTTTGTATTTTCCCCAGCTCTTTGCGTTCTGACGGCAACGCTTCTGCCAGTCTTTTTCGAAAAACGCTGCTGCCATACATTATAAATATTTGCATTTATCTTGAGCATCATTGGTATTATGGAAAGAAAAGGCTTTCCTTAATGAGCAAATTAAATTAATCTTTAAAACAAAATCCTTGCCCAGAAATGCACCTTGCATAGAGACTCTTGCCATGATGTGCTCTATTGTACCACAAGACATGAGGAAACAGGGAATACGCAGAATGAATTCAGTTTTGTCAACCTTTATATCCACTTCTGTCGTATCAGACTACAGCTTTGTAGAAAGTGCCTCTTACTGCAATGTGTGTTTGTCTAGATTTCGAATTGAAATTTGTCCATATGCTTTTAGAATATCTCCACACCTACATCATACAAGTCTCTGAGGTTGTTTGGCAGGATATTGAATAGTTATGGTCCCCTGAAACTCAAGCTGTTGCAGTACTAGGACCTTATTCAAAATGGAGAAAACGGGATCTTTGCTATTATACAGTTCCATTCAATTCGGTGGTTAGTATAGCTTTAATTCCAAAGTTGGGAGCTGCATATCTTTCTCACTTTCTCTCCAGGGATTAGAGCTACAGTTCTTCTAGCATCTCTCAGTAACTCAGCTTAAGTTCGTGGAGGATCCGTTTCTAAGAGTACAACCATTGGAAAATATATTGAAAAACAGAAATATATCTTTGAAATGTAAAGAGTGGCTGATGAAAAGAAGTGTATCATCATCCATAAATGGAAGATTATTACCAATTTAAATATGTTTGGGGTACGTTCGAGCCCATAAGAAAGCCATTCACTATGTTTTGTCATGACAAATGGTGTAAATACACCAAAAATCAGCTCGCAGCGCCAACTAACTAGACTGTGGGATGCAGGCATTTTGGACTGGTTATCTCCTCTTCAGTTACAAAAACCGAACAGGGTGCGCCGAGAGCTGATAATAAAGATTGTTTCTCGTATGATATTTCAGTTATCGTACAATGTCTGGTAGCGTCAATTGGCGGCTCACCGTAAACAAACTACGGGCCTGCAGCGCTAGGCAGTGATGTGTATAAATGCAAGGTTATTACCAGTTCAAATATCCTTGGGACACGTTCAAAGTATTATTTACCACTACAGGAGGAAATCTGTGAATATGGGGAAAGAAGGTCAAATATAGGGGAGGTTTGACAGGAAAATTCTCTGTCACACTGACATTGTCATCGCAGAAAATGTGAGCATATAACTGACGCACTTCGCCAAAGCGTTTTTCACTGTGCCCTGGATGGTGCAATCAAAGGAAACCTTAGATGGTGTGTGATGTGATAGAATTTCTACCTGTCAGTAAAAGAGTAAAGGAGACTTTAAACTGAGCTTCTGAATGGAAAGTGGAGTAGAAGTGGCAGGTAGAGTTGGTGCGCTGCACTCTTACCCAAAGTCTTATACCGCAATATACAGATCAAGGCTTTGTTGGTATGTCGGTCGTTGGCTTATCACAAACATTTTCAGTAAAATACATGTTGGCTGCAAATGTTGCGGTGATCAGTAGAAATATGCGGCTATATGGGTTCAACACATACATGCTGGTCTGAATTTCTCTGAAGATCACAGAGCTATATTAGCAAGTGCATAGCTCCAGTGAAGCAGAACCGGTAACAACAGTTAGGCACAGAATTAACTTTTTCAAAAACACCACCGGTCATGGTTTACAGGATGACTGACGGACTCACCACGGTCGCAGCGCCGAGTGTTAACAAGCAGGATGCAGGCAGTCGGGGGGGGGGGGACTGAAGTTGAGTTTATTTGAAGTTCTACTCCATTGAGGGAAGACAACAGAAACAAAAAGTCGATAGGCAGGAGTGAAAAAATGTCGGAAAGTGTAAAATGAAAAGAACTGACATTGAACGCTAACAACAAGCAGAGATATAAGAGATATAACGAGTTAGGGACGACTTTCATATTTATTGTCTTGCAAATAAACAACATTGCCTTGAGTGTTAAGATGGACATTTTCAAGTCTGATTATGATAATGAAATGCTAATTGAAAAGGAGGAAATAGGGCAGGCAAAATTAGGTGAAACCGTGACACTTTAAAGATTATGTTGTTAATGAATTTTGTGTTGTCCATAGGAAAGGATACTTGTTGTTGTCTATTGGTGCTCTGGTTTCCATTAAGAGGAAAGGCAAACAAGCCGAGTTGTAAGCTGCTCTACGGCAATACAGGTTACGGTTCTTCTGTGTATAGGCGACATGTGTTAATTGCATTATTGTCTCATTAAATTATACGTTTTTAATTAAGCTTTGCTTTATATATTCATATAAAATTGTTCGTTTATTTTTTTGTATTTTCAACAGTTTTATTTGTAAAATAAATTATAGTTAATACATTTTAATAAAATTAATTATTCAATAAATAAAATTGAAATAATTAATAAGAAAAAAATTAAGTAAAATTAATTATTTAGGTTTTTTTAATTATGCTACTGGCATCAGATATTGGACAGAAGCCTCGCTGAATTGTCTAAAATATCAGAAAAATTAACATATTTAATATGTTACACCGAAACATATTACCACGACGACGACGACGACCACCACCACCACCACCACGACTACCACCACGACGACGACCACCACCACTACTACTACTACTACTACTACAACTACTACTGCTACTACTGCTGCTGCTACTGCTGCTACTGCTGCTGTTGCAGTGAGATAGCGGAATTATTAGCGAGTCGAATAAAATGTTTAGCGGCATTTCTTCCGATTATATAAGCTTTGAATTCATATTCCACTGTAGTCGACTTTGCATTTCACCTTATCGGGAACGATAAATAAGTACCCATCAAATACTGCAGTTGATAAAAAAATTGATTTACCCATGATTTATCCATTTGTGACATAACCGTCATTAATGGGATAAGCAACTACGAATGTCCAGGACTACCAATTTACCCTTGAGATCCATATTTTCCTCTTAGTACAGGCCGTTATGAAACAGCTCTGTAGGTCTGGCAGTTTAGAAGGCGCTGACATCATAGTTCTCCACATATATAAATGTACATGTTGTATGGTATATCTTTTTTTTAAAAGAAAAACATGCAATTTCGCTCCATCATGAAGAGTGAGGGGTGTGGTTTCAGGATAGGTTAGTAACTTGTAGCTGATTAATAAACTAACAAAAATGATCGCCACGATAAATCACAATCCAAATTACTTTGTAACTGTAGAACTGAATTTGCTTAAAAATAGTATAAATTATACGCTGCTTTCACAAATATCGGAAGCAAACCAACATATGAACCTGGAAATTTCACCATAACAATTTAAAGATTAGTAGTCTTCCCTTGGACAGGTCCTGTGTGGTAGTCCTTCGTTGGGCAGGTCTCCTGTGGTAGTCTTCCCTTGGGCAGGTCCTGTGAATGTCAAACATTCTCCAGCTCTCTCTCAACACTACCTGGGAGAGGCCGGACTCTCCCTGCCTCCGTTAAGTAGATTGCTGAATAGACTTGGGATGAGTACTTGAGTGGTTTCTCTCGTTGCCTTTTTCAGAATATAGAGAAACCGAAACATATAGCATAAACCCTCTCTGCCAACGCGCCAACGATTCTGCTGTTCCCACATTGGCAGGGCAGTCTAAAATGAAGTGTTTTGCTTCAGAACACAACACGCCTCTAGGTCCTGGAATCGAACCTACGCTTTAGCGTTTGTGAGTGTTACACCTTAACCACTAGACCAAGCGCTTCACATCATACTGGCGTATACTGTACATTGATTTAAATATAGACAATTATAAATTGTAAATTAATTCTCATTTTTCAGCTACGCACAAGCCCTGGTTTTCAGAAGGTGACAAGTGGTTACCTTCTAGTTTTCAGAAGGTAACTAATTAAAAATACCCATAAACTATCGAAAGTCCTGTTATTCGCAGTTGTATCGAGTCTACGAACCACGTTTATTTGTACCAGGAAAGATAAGGTATGTATTTGTTGCTTACTTCTGGTTTGAATTGTGATTAGAACATGGAATGTGAAGAAGCCAAATTTGATGCGGTGTGCCATGTTTTCATGTGTTTTAAATCTTTATTTTTATTTTTATCGTTACGCAATTTTCTTAGCATATTTATGTGAGCTTCTTGAAATGATTCAAGCCTGATATTTGTAGAAAAAGAGTGGAAGCTGACTGAATCGATTCTATTATATGAATGCTATTTGATTCATTGGAGAGATAAGAGGCAAAGTAGACCCCGGAGGGTTTTAAACTGTATAGAAGGACACAGAAGTAAATGCTGTTAGGCGATATGGCATCGGTGCCAAGTCATCACACAGCACATATATTAATATTCGCATTCATATGGCATTGTGCCAGTGTAATAAATCAATATTGACTATGAATTTAAACATTAGTTTAGGAGGATAACAGTAGTTGTAGTGATAGTCATTGCAGGCAAACTATTATTCACTAAAATTTCAAAAAGTGGATTATGTTTGTGTGCCATGAAGGAAAGACAATTCTAAAATATCGAGCAGAGAATATTGACTATAATATTTATGCTTAATAATTCATCTTTACACAATATGAGGAATGATGAATACAGTGAAAACCCTGGAAAACCAAATGACGTAGAGTAATCATTGACAACCGTTAATCACCAGAGTAACACGATGACATCCCTTAATCACGGTAGTAAAAATTTATGTCGCCTGTAGTTTTCATACTATGTCAGATATTATTATCAGATACACAAGGGAATTTTGATAACTCAGTAAAGCGTAAGGAGGCTTATGCTATTTAGTATTATTATTATTATTATTATTAAGAAATACACGCACACACACATATATATGTGTACATATATGCATATATATACATACATAAATTCATACATACATTGGACAAAGATGCCTCTAAACCTCCACGTTGTGATGAAAATTGTGGACTCTGTTATGCTAGTGTAGAAGATAACACTCACACCATCATCAGTTGCCCCAAAATATCTACGAGAAACTAGCTGCCTCTGAAGCATGATATAGCTGCAAAAACTATTTGCAATGCTACACAACTCCACCCCACCACATTCTCGTCTGGCCGTAAAGCCTTTTCTGTTTGTTTTCCTGTCTTGTTTTTTGTCCGCCACTACATTCCTCCATGGCAAGATTTTATTTGTGTATACAAATTTAATTTGCGGTCCATGGGAAGAGCCGTTTTAACGATGCGTCCTGCCCAGCTCTTCGAAACGCCGGTGTTAAAACGGGGGTAGCTGATGAAGTAGAATGTTCTCTATGTGGCTTGTGTGTTTTCTCGTCTACGTTTTGTTTGCAATGTCCTGTACCCAGATATGCACCTATACATACAGGTGGATGTCGGTACGCACATACCTGTACGTATATATGCATATACTCATTTACTATTTGTTTATATATATATATATATATATATATATATATATATATATATAAAATCAAGGTAGAAAATGCTAAAATAATTTTGTAAAAAACATTTCAGTACCGGTTTCAGTCATTGAGACTCTTTCAGCTGTAAGCATGGAAAACAATTAAATTTTGGAAAAATCAAAAGAAGAGTTTTTAAAGGAATATTTGCATAGTATTCAAATACAAGGGGCATTTTCCTTGTTTCTGCCTGTTTCTGTTTCTCTTGTTTACTCTAGTGGGTTCGAGATCGTTGTATATATATATATATATATATATATATATATATATATACTAATCATAAATATATAGGGATTAGCAGAAACCTGCTTCTCCAACATACTGTATGTTGAAGAAGCAGGTTTTCTGCTAATCCCTATATATTTATGATTATAAATGGCTTTACTGAAAAGGTTTTTTCATACTGAACTACCCGGCATAATTGTTAATTATTAATTTTATTACTAATTGACGATTCCCTGCCCTGTATATCTATATCTATATCTATCTATCTATATATATATATATATACACACAGTCTATCTATCTATCTATCTATCTATCTATCTATCTATCTATCTATCTATCTATCTATCTATCTATGGCGATGGAGTTGTTTTGACTCTTATTTCTAGCAATGCTGGTACTACTTAGTACACTTTAGTAATGTCTCTAAATTTGCTTTTAAGTTGTTAAATTGCTAATAAGCCACCCATATTATTTGTATGTACACACACACACACACACGTGCACACACACGTGCACACACACACGTGCACACACACACACACACGTGCACACACACACACGTGAACACACACACACACACGTGCACACACACACATACACGTGCACACACACACACACAGACACACACACACACACACACACACACACACACACACACCCACACACACACACACACACACACACACACACACACAGAGTCCGTGTATGCATTTGTCTGTGTGTTTTTTCCCCTACAACTTAACAAAGAGAATAGTTCGTTAATATCCGTATAACTTAGCGGTTCGGCAAAAAAAGCTATCAAAGTAAATGCCAGACTTAAAAGTTAAGTATTGGTGGAGATTTGTTTGGCTAAACACTTCAGTGCTGTGGCTGACTCTTCATCCTCATTGGTGCGAAACGTGCCGGTGCCTGAGATGGCTGTTCAGGCCAAGTGTGGAATAGAAGAGCCAGGGGCATTTGTAGCAGAAGTGCGTTGGCAAAAGGAAGTGCGAGTCACTCTTTGTGTCCTTGATATTTCATCTCTGCCTCTTATTGTCTCTTATTTTCCACCAGGTCCATTCCTTTGACAATGACATACTGCCAATTTGGGCCATCCTTGTTAATTGTCTCTCAGAAATTTTAGTCAATGGAGTAGCAAAGGAGAGTGGCTTTGGGCTGGTCTCGGAAATGAAATGTGGGGGCCCCGCATGATCTGGTACCTGAGGCCAACTCCACAAAGTGGCGATGACGCAAGAGGCACGTTGGCGACATATATATGATGTGATGTGTCCTGACTGTCTTCGAAAAGAAAACTCCGATAAAAAAAATTCATCACTGTTCTGCGGGATGGCGCAAGCAAGGCGGATCTCAGTTATATCCGAGATATCCGGCCATCCGGCAACCAGCTACAACCACTCTAGCCAGACCCAGCATGCCATCAATTCCAGTGGTACCACTGTTGAAGGCCGCTGGCCAAGTGCGTGGGCTCTGTGATGCAACAAATCCTAAACAAAATCACGGGAAGGTCATGTGAGGCACTCTGCTTTCTTCCCTGTGTATAGCATCGATAATAAACATGGCGACTGAGCCACATGCTAGCAGCTTTGATGTGAAGATCGTCTTATATATGTGTGTGTGTGTGTGTGTGTGTGTGTGTGTGTGTGTGTGTGTGTAAATCTATCTATCTATCTATCTATCTATCTATCTATCTATCTATCTATATTCTGTATGTTGTGTGCGCATGTAACATGTCTACATATGTATTTATGTATATAGTTAACAAAGTGTAACATGGATTTATTTATATCTAGCTTTACATGAAAACACACACACACATATATATATATATATATATATATATATATATATATATATATATATACATACACACATACACGCACATACACTCACACGCACAAACACATACACAACACATACAATACACGCAAACACACACATACACACAAACACACTCACACACAGAGACTCACGAAAACAAAATTCGCTGGTGCTTTACCTGTATATTTACAAGGAGGAGATTAAATAATATTTTTGGCAGTGGTAGTAAATGGAATTATATGTTTAAAACGTTGGCTTATTTTCTGTAGATTTCTCTGAAGGCTTGAAAAGTGGTTGACAGAGATTGTCTGCCAAAACGATGAACCTTGGCTGTCATTAGTTAAGAACTGAAAAGCAAACAATTTCTGACTGCATTACACGTTGCTATTACACGTTGGTACAATTCTGGTCAACTGCAAGTATGTAGTTGGGTCTGAAAGTAATTCGTTGCATCGACTTAACTTGAAATAACACAGTTCAAGTCATCGATTTCATATTCAGAGAAATGTTTAAAAGAACACATTTCCACAAAAACAGGTATATTTATAAGTACATGAATCCACTTATATGGACATCTGTATGACTGTGTGGAGGTTGCACGTGTGTGTGTGTGCATATGTATGCTTGTGTGTATATGTATGTATGTGTGTATGTGTGTGTGTGTGTTTGTAAACTAAGATGCAAAAGAAATGCTGAGATCAAAAACCCTTCTCATCTACGTAAATGTATTTTATTAAAAGACTTTATTCCCCAGAAGACTTCAATTTTAGTATTTGTAATCTTGGTTATATTTCATTCACTACTCACATTATTGTTATTATTATTTTTATTGTTTTAAGACGGCAAGATGGCAGAATGGACGAAATGCTTAGCGGTATTTCGCCCATCACTACGTTCTGAGTCTAAATTCCGCCGAGGTTGACTTTCTTTTGATCCCTTCGGGGACGATAAATTAAGTGCCAGTTTAACACTGGGATCGATGTAATCGACTGGCCATCTCCCCCCCCCCAAAAAAAAAATTGCTGCCTTTGTGGCAAAGTTTGAAACCATTATCATTATTGTTGTTAAGGCGTCAAGTTGGCAGAATCGGTAGCACGCCCGGCGAA
>NC_142934.1:96977414-96979914 GCF_046866305.1 Octopus bimaculoides | reverse complement strand
TGGAAATTAAGAGCAATTAAAATTATAAGATAAATTCGCACTGTTCTCCTAATTAATACCATTTCCATTAGTAAAAGGATAGCTGGCTGTATCGCTAGGGCAAAGAGCTGCAGTAATCAGATCGTGCATTTATATTTTGAAGTCATGTAGCGTATATTTTCTTTGTGCTACTTGAGTCACCACCGACCGGAATAAACGCTAAAGTTATGAAATTGCTTTACCAAGGCTTGTCAAATGCACACAAAGCAACTAAACAGTTCTGAACACACTTACTCAGTACCTGAACATTGATGGCATGTAGAGATTTACTGAAAAGCTCCGATTAAGTGTAAAACGGATCCAACTACTGACTGAATCCATTATGAAGGCCACCCGTCCAGATTTCTTTCATTAGTAATATTGGACAGTCTTTCTTTGTTCAGTTATCCACATCACTATTAATGCCATCAGAACGGTGTATAATAAAATCTGTACCAATTCGTACTTATTTTTCGTTTCATTCTTGCAAATTCTTAAAATCAAAGTATTATCCAGAACGTGCACCCATGCAACCGAATTCCCCCTCCCCCTTTCTCTCCATCTCCATTTCTCTCCCCCTTTTCAATCTCAAAATACGAAAACTAATTGTTATGCAAGGAGTCAAAATAGAGTTATTTTGGTTTGATTGTGCAACGAATTGTCATTCCAAATTGTTAGGCCATTTTACATTCAAAATTCATATTCACAGAAACACGATTTCTTTTTTCTTTCTTCCAGCGACATAGAAAATAAATACTGAAACCTTTCAAGGCTTTCAACGACTATGTCCATTTCTTTTCCATTACTAATATTACGGCAATATGATAGTTTAGCAACTATGTCTTTAAGGCAATGTTATAGACCATCGTCCTTCAAGTGAGGCAACAATAAACAAACTATCAGAAAATCTAAGTATTTGTTAATATCTGTTATTGAAAGACATTGGTCATGAAGTAGCAGCAGAGTTGAAAGACCAACTTTACACATGATCACTAATAAAGTAAAAGTAACTGATGGTCGTACAAATATTGTTACTGGTTACTAGTTCTATTTCAGAAAATATTCTATGCCCTGCAGGAGGGACATCATATCAATCATGCTTTCTTGCTTCACACTATTCCAATTCCCTAAGATTAAATACATTCATCATCCTCATGTGAAAATAACGACATGTTTAATTTGCAATTAAGAACATAGCCTTCTGAAGCCATTTCATTCTTATTCTAACTAAATATCAATAGTAATTTCTTTGCTCCATCACTTGCCTTCATTGGTTTCATTACATACTTTCACACCTGATCACATCTTGTTCTAAATTTGAGGCAGATAGTTTTTCTGATGACTTACATTTATTGTATTTGAACAGCTTTTTCTTCTCAAACAACTCCCCTGTGTATCAGGAGATAAAATTTCTATTTACACGTTTTCTGTTTTAGATTCCTCGGAGGATACTTCTTTAGTAACTAGGTTTCTACATTACACCTGTTGCAGACTCATTGTTCGGAAATAACGTTGAATATCAATCTTTTAGATACATATCAAAAGATTGAATTTGGTAATTTCAAATTTGTTACATCACAAATTTATTTCAAATAAATTCCAGTTTTAAAAATGAACACATCACACATAATTTCACTGAAAATTTGCCCTTTTTAAAAATGTGAGGTGAATTACGTATAGTTCCTTGAGCTCGTCATAGTTTGTGTCTCAAAGGTCAAACTTTGATCGCATGCATATATTTAGTAAAATATTATTGTTGAGGTTAACACTGCAAATAGGGGGAGCAACATGATAACCCTATATTTCGTTCATACTTCAAGAAGAATTATAACAAAATATTAACCTAGCCTAGATACTTCTAAATTGCATAAAACTATTTTAAACTGCAACAAAATAAATGATTCTAGAGTATGAAGGTGGAAGTTTGTTAACCACAAACTAGGCTCGATTCATTTATGTCGGAGTATCACTATATATTGCGTATTTCATATCCCAGCGAAAAAATTCATAATGTGTGCGTGTGTATGTATGTGTGTGTGTATGTATGTATGTGTGTGTGTGAGTGTGTGTGTGTGTGTTTGTGTGTGTGTAACAATGTTTATGATAATATTTATGAGAATATGCGCAAATGTCTGTTGATGTGCTAAAAGAATTAAACATTAATAACAAGCAAATATTAATAATCTTATACCGAATCTACTGTTAGATGGGTAAAACTTCAGCTTACATCCCGCTTGGTATGCAACCAAGAACATTATCATTATTGTCAACAAGTCAATCAAGTTCACTTTCATTTCACACAAAAGTATGTACGTCTGCTTCTCACCAAACTGTTTTGCGGTTATAATGGCAGCTGATTTACGTGCTATTCATTATTTGCAAAATAAAATATTTTTCAAATTTTTCATAAAATTTCCAGTGATACAAATATAAATTCATGTCAGCCATTCCGTATCCAACACTAACACATTTTCTTACAAAT
>NC_142934.1:96927414-96972414 GCF_046866305.1 Octopus bimaculoides | reverse complement strand
ATAGTCTCGTACATACATATGTCTATATGCTCTCGCTTCCTTCGCAAAGTTTTATTTCTGTATACTTTCTGTATACTTTACAGAAGAAAACAAATTAACATCGCTTATTCTGTATCATGAAAATTATTCGAAAACAATTATTCGAAAAACAGTTATTCGAAATAAATATCATTTGTGTACTTGATTTTTAATTTTATCATTTTTGTTTAAATAAAATTTAAAAAATTTAGAATAATTAACATTCGTGTTATTGTCCTTTTAAATAATTTTCATTCATATAATTTTCCATTCGAATAAATGTTTTTCGAATAATTGTTCTCGAACAATTATTTTCGAACAATGTTCACATAATCGGTTATTCAAAATCAATAAAATATGTGCTAATATTTCTGCTTTAACTTCCTAAATTTTACTTATTTATGTTGTTATTCTTTAGAAATTATCATATTTGTTCTATTATTTTCTTTCCTCGCAATTTCACATGTCTAGAGATTTTCTTATTTCTTTGTAATTAATTGTTGTTAAACAATCAAATGGTATGTTTCTTAAATTATTTTCCTCCGCAACACATTTGATATTTTTATCTTTTTAACATGTGTGAAAATTATTTAATTTACCACAACATTTCGGAGCTTTCTATTTCGTAGTTGTCATTTGTAGAAATCGCGGGGTGTCCCTTAAAGTTAAATAAACAGCATTTCAAACCATTTGAGAATAAACAGAATCGATTAAAGAAATATGAAGAGAAACCTATGTTTTTATTTCAGGAACAATTTTTTTAGTCTGTAACTATTTAATTAGTCTTGTCTATGTTTTATGGTTTATTTATTTTTTTAAACGCTATGCTTCCTCATGGGGATAATATTTCAAAAGAAATATTACAGAAATATTTCCAAGAGCATTACTTCATCCTTTGACACAATAACAAAACCATGCTTAGATGTTCAACTGAGTTCTAAAAAATTGTAGCACATCTGGTTTATTTACAGTTTCTGTCATTAAAGCGCGATAACCAGATCAAAACGAATTTTATGTGAAGTAATTTATCTCTAATTTCTACAGGTTTAAGTGAGCGAAATCAAAACATTTCCCTCTTTAGTCTACACATATATTTTTTTCTGTGCAGTGGGTCCTTATTTTCCAGCTCGATAAACAGAAAATGAGGCGAGGAGAATTAAGAAGTGTATCTCTTGAGATTAAATCACTGACCTTTAGAGCTGTAATACATTTCCAAGCACAGATGTTTCAAACATTCAAGATAAGATATCAAGAACAATTTGTAATTCCTTTGGAAACGGTGTTTTATTATTTTTTAAAAATATCTTTAAACATTACGTTGATTATAAATTTAAATTTAAATTGCCTCTACAGAAATAAAGTCCTGGGAAGGGATTACTGTCGAATCAAAAAATCGATATACAAACGGTTTAATAAATACAACTTGCAAAAACATGGAAATTATTTTTAACAGCGAAGTAACCAGTATCACATCATTACGTGTGTGCCATAGAAACACAAACATCTCCGCTTATTTTCTCTAACTTACATTCTGTTTGTACCAGCTTTATCTACGTTAACCAAAGTATCATTAAAGCTCAACGACCAAAATCTCAGATCGAATAGAAGCGTTTCCACTCACATCGAATAAAATAATCTGCTGAATATTTTCATAAATATTAGTTAGACTTTAAATCCAAGAAATTCTACTTATAGCGAAACATTATCAACAAGTTATTATAAAAGTATACACACACACGCGCACACACACTCACACACACACACACGTTTATGTATGAAAAATCAATAGGAAGCGAAAATGATATGATCTCAGAGTGACACGAACCAGATATCTATGGTTTCCTGTCCTGCAGCATGTCATATCCTCATTTACACAACCATATTCCATATGCAAAACTGTTTATTGATATGTTTGTAAGCGCTGATTATAATCATCGAAATTAAAGAGTAAATTTAGACAACCGAACCTAGAGATTAATGAGAGAATGAGAGAGAGAGAGAGAAAGAGAGAGAGAGAGAGAGAAAGAGAGAGAGAGAGAGAGAGAGAGAGAGAGAGAGAGAGAGAGAGAGAGAGAGAGAGAGAGAGAGAGAGAGAAATGGGAACAGCTGGAGAGAGATATCGGACAAACAATATTCCTTTCTGCTGACAAATTTTAGAGATCAGATTGAAAACGGTTATATGAGAAATATATTCTGGTATGCAAATGCACACACACGCACATACAAACCACCTATTTACACGCACGCACGCACGCTCTCACACTGATACACATACATACAAACACTCAGATATTCTTCAATACTTCAGTATTCCTGTTTCGATGGACAGCTTTCCATCTCACTTTTGTTCTAGAGTTCTGTCTGTCATCTCTGCTTTACTGCTACACACATACACATGCGCGCGCACACAATACCGCACACACACACACACACACACACACACACACACACACACACACACACACACACACATACTGTTCTTATAGTGCTACTTCCTTGTTACTGTGTACTCTTTTCTGAAAAATGACACCGTGTGCATTACATGAAGCTTTTCTCCTGTTCATCCCACCAATTACTTCTTCGTGGATATCATGTGAATGAAACTCCTGTGGACAGACATAAGTAAAAAAAAGAAGCAACACAAAGGGCTTTTGAAAGCATATATTTTCGATAAGAATACATTGCGAAGAGTCTATAAACGTATAATAGGGAAGAAAATCGTCTGAGATGTACGCAAAATATAAGGTGACATCACCGAGAAAACATTAAATTAGTAAATCAAATAATTAGAAGGTTAGAAGTGTGGCTGGCCCCTTTAATTATTTTGTTCTGCTCGGCAGTTGTCGGTTGGAAATTATAAAAAGTAATAATTGGAGGTTCAGAATCAATATATAGTCCTAAATGAATTAAAGGAGGTGGTTAAATCTTTAAAAATCAATAATGATGGCAGATCAAACAAAAGGAATTTAAAGAAAAGAAATCAAGAAGAAAACAAGAAGAAAAAAGATAAAAGAAAGAGTGCGTGTGAGGGTTTTCGGCCTGACTTAGTTAAAAGGGTCAATTGTCGCTTACAACCAATCTAGCAAATATTATAAGAATCGTATGATATATAAAGATGTATAGAAAGATGATAAACCGTAATAAAAATAATAAATTAATAAAATATTATCATTCCTAGTCAATAAGAAAGAAATAATATTTTATAATTACAGGTTACTTGGGTTGATGGTGTAATTAAAACCTAATAAAGTTGAGAGTGTATATTAAAAGTGAATATTATAAATGAACATAAGATGGCGGGCAGGCAGAATTGTTTGCACGCTGGGCAAAATGATTACCGGCATTTGTCCACTCTTACTTTCTGAGTTCAAATTCTGATGCGGTCGAATTTGCCTTTAATTCTTTTGGGGTTCGATAAAATAAGTACAAGTTGAACACTGGCGTCGGTGTAATCTACTTAATCCCCCCACCGAACTTAATGGCTTGGTGCCAAAATTTGAAACTAATATTAAATATGTGTATATATATATCCGGCCAAAGAGCCCGAGGAACCTACACAGTGGATGTAGGTGTTTTCAAATCAAAACTGGACTCCTTCCTATCGAGAGTCGCAGATGACCAGGAGGTGCAAATAAGAGTAACAACGTCAAACTCCTTTATTCACCAAATGCCACATATTAGAGGAGGCTCTCAATAATAAGTGTAGCAAAAGCTCCAGCATGGCCACAGCTCTGAGCTGAAAACATAAAAAATATATATGTGTATATATATATATATATATATATATATATATATATATATATATATATATATGTGTGTGTGTGTGTGTGTGTGTGTGTGTGTGTGTGTGTGTGTGTGTGCCACTGGCTTCTTTCACTTTCTGTCTAACAAATCTAATCATGAGGCTTTGATCCGAGTCTATAGTGGAAAACGCTTGCCCCATATGCCATGAAGTGGGATTGATACAGGAACTGTATGGCTGGGATGCAAGCTTCTTACCAAACCACCAAGTCTGCGTCTCGTGTCTTACCACGCAGACATATCTGCGCCTATGCATACATACACATATACAAGGTGCTAATAGATGGAAGTCTACAGGTGTTAAATCTGGTAAATAGGGCGATTACGGAAGCGATACCATGCTGCTTTTGGCAAGAAACTCACGAGTGAGGGGAACTCGGTGCCAGGGTGCAATGTCGTCGTGAAGAATCCAATTCTTCGGGATCCACAGATCCGATCGTTGTCGACGAATGTCCTACATGGAACTCTTCAAAACTTCGCAGTAAAACAATCAACTGACGGTCTGCTAGACGAATTCTCACTGCACAATACCGCGGATGTTAAAAAAAAAAGAAAACTGGTGCGCATCCTCTTGACTGTTATGTTACTTTTTCTTGACATCAACTCCCACATTTTCTGCTACAACAATACTTGCTGCCTTGATCAAATTATTTGTTTCTGTGATGTTGTTTGTTCTGATGTATTTCAGAATTTCATTGACATTTTTCGTTTCTTGGTTCAATTTCCATCGATCAACCTTTTTAAAGGTTACAAATAATGTCACTATCGTTCTCCTGTGGTCTTACCTTTATTCTATCGTAGATTGCCTTTTGTTCATCTGTCATGTCGCTGTTAGTTTTATTGTCTTCTTTAGATCATCTATATGGCTCTCATCAAGTAAACTACCACTGCTCTTTTCCTCGGCTATCAGATTACTTTTATTAGTAAGAAGTATATTTTCATTCTTATCTCTGCTGCTATTTTTCATGACCTGTATTTTGATAGCTTTAAGCTCTACTTCTGTGAACCAACATTTTTTTCTTATTGCACTAGCTTGATCACATAGTCTCTGTTCCGTGAGTTGAAACAATCCCTTTTCCCTCCATTGATCATACATACGTTGTCGGTAACCCCTAATGTGAGCACAATTTTCATCTACCGGGTTGCTCAGTTAGTAACACTCCATGGACCACAGTATTAATTTGTTTGCTCCATCTACGCCGTGTGTGGTGGTCCCTTTCTGGATACCGACATGCTGGAGCCGGACCAGAATCTCTCAGCCTACCGGGTGTAACACTATCACCATCATTGGCTTCAGTTTCATTACCACCCTTATTCACAATATTTTGTTTTTTTATGGTCACTCATATGATTATCAGCTTGCGCAATTACCAGTGCTTTTATTGTGACACCATCACTAGATCTATCATTATTAGCCCATAAGGAGACTCCACTCGTTTCCTTTCATAATAATTATTATTATTATCATCACTGATATCACTGGTATTATTGTTTTTATGTGTAGTAGTGGCAGTGGTTGCAGCAACAGCATTTATGGGCGTTCTGCCCTGAAAACAAAAACGGAGAGCGGAGGGCTTCATCACCGATGTTATTGTTATTATTATTATTATTATTATTATTATTATTATTATTATTATTATTATTATTATTATTATTATCATCATTATAAAAAGGGGTGAGCTGGCAGGAAGGTTAGCACGCCGCGCTAAACGTTTTGAGGCATTTCGTTTGTCGTTAGGTTCTGAGTTCCAATACCGCGGAGGTCGACTCTGCCTTTCATCGTTTCGGTTAGAGAAAGAATGTTTATGACAACAATAAAGGCTGTTGCAAAAATGGTGGCAGTACAAGTGACAAAAGGAATGGTGATAGTGGCAGTAGAGACAACAAGGGCGTCAAGTATAGCATCGACGGTAGCAGTAACAACAACTCAGTGGGTGGCGGCGGGGATAACGATAGCGCTGATATTGGTGATGGTAGCAACAGTACAAGTGTCTATAACCTCCCACCTGCATCAGTAGTAAGTCTTCTGTCGCCGGCGCCGCCGCCATAACAGAACTTCCTGAAAGATAATGCCTCTAAATTAGCGTACATGGCTAAATCTCGTAAAATTGACGGGAGGAGCATAGAATTAAAACCCCCACATTAGTAAACACAGCAAGGGAACAGTAATACACCACTACATTAGCTGTAAATCGGAACGGCTAGAAATGGCATCAATCGCCCAGACAGACAGACAGAGCCTTTGGGAATAAATGACAGGACATCGGTTATATATCGATAGCAAAGCAGTTCGGCAGGGTAGAAATTTTATTTAAAACTAAGAACCTTCTTATTTAATACTCGGTGGCCGGCGCTGCAGCAACGAGGAATTCGTGCCCTTCCCTACGTATATGGGAAGAATGGTGATTAAGATTACATACAGGGGTGCTACCACGCCTAGTTCTGTTGTGGGTCCTCGCGTGAGTGGTAATCAATGAAAATGTAAGTGATAGTTACTCGGAGGCGAAGAAATCAAAGTGGGACAACTGGACAGGAATCCCACTGACCTTATCTCTCTGCCGAACGGAACTGACTTGAGAGTAATTGTGGAGGGCAAACGTCCAAGATTCCATGTCTGTAGAATGACAAATCATTTATGGGCGTTCTGCTCAGAAAACAAAAACAAAAAAGGAGAGAAGAGGGCTTCATCACCGATGTTACAACCATTGTCACAAAGACAACAACATCTACAAGAGAATAAAAAAAGAATGATGCGACATCAGCATCTTATGGAAAAACCTCAGCGGCGTCTCCATCTGAGGCGGAAGAACCAACAGTAACAGAAAAAATGCTAGCATCAGAAACAGAAGTAGCAGCAATAACAACAGCCCCAACAGCTCCACCAGTACCGCAACCATCGAAATAGACTAGCACTTTAGCAGAGAGGACCACCCAAGGTTCTCCTCAATCCAGCTCCCCTTCTTCCTCTCTCTCAAACACACGATTATACATAGACACCCGCACAAGCACACATCCTTATCGGGGACGGATTACACAGACTTCAATTCCTACACATCCCTAAACGAAGATGAAGGGGAATAAAAAAAACACAGGAGAAAAACATCTGTATTCACACCAACACAAACATCCGACAACACAAAAAGTACCGTCACACGAGTAACGATCCTTCCAGTTCAACAATCGTTAACAGAACAAAAGTTATCCCCACCAGCACCCCTCGCACCCAAAACAAAGCTCTCGGAAGTACTGTTAAATTCTCAGAGCCCGAATTTAGTGCTAGTGAGGAGTGCAAATAAAGATCTCATGGCCCTCCATAGCTCGAAATAAAGAGATTGAGAGAGAGGACGCAATGCATGACACCGACGCCCTTTAAGTGCTGGAAGAGCTGTTCTTAGTGCGTATGCCACTATCAACGTACGAAAACATTCACGAGGTTTTCCTCACGTCGTGAAAGACCACACTATAACAGCCTCCAAAAGAATTTTAAAGGAGTTCCCAGAGAAACTCCAACCAGATCCCGAGGTAAGGCCATCCGGCCGGCAAGAGCACCGGCTGGGTAAGTAACCTCGCTCTTTTCTTTCCCGTGGCTTTTTCTAGGCGGCATAGGATTGATTGGAGTGGGCTGTATAAATGCTCGTGGCCTGGAAGTAGGGGCGCCTGTTTCACGACATCAGGTCACTATACATGGATGTGACAACCTTCAGCGAAACCAGGGTTTCCGATACATGCAACTTGGCCCCAATTTCCGACGATTTTGAGATCTACACATCTCTTAGTCGGCCTGGAATGGGAGCCGAGTTAGTCCTTCGTAAGTTGTTGGGCGCAGTCGTCAACAACCGTTGGTGGATAGCCCTGAAAGGGGCTATTAAAGTAGAGGTAGTTGGTTTTATTATGGGAATAGCCATAGAGGAATCTAAGATAGAAGGAGAACTAGTTAAGAAGCTAGATGAGGCGCTTAGGAGAGGCAGTGCGACTGACGTGATGGCGGCGAGATTGGCTTTTGATCAATTCTTCAATGCCGAGCACAAAGGTTGCATTGTCAGAATTAGGGCGCGTGTTCTCAGAGACGAGGGAATGAAAGCCGTTCAATGGGCCCGGGTGGCAAAGGTGCAACGTGGCAACAAAGCCACAATTCGGTCTTTGATGGGCCAGGATGGGCGTATGCTACACGAATCCAAGCAGATGTGTATGGACATTCAGCGACATTCAGTTGTCGGAGCGCGTGGTGTGTCGGGGATGGAAGTGGATTTCACTTTCTACCTCGACAACATACTTTGCCTTTCGGCCAAGGATAGAGTGTTCTGCGAAATATGCCGATAACAGCATACGGGGTGCGATGGCAAGTTGTACAAGGTAGACGTCTCTGAGGATGGATGGTCTGCCCTTTGAGCTTTATCTTCAAATGCCAAACATGTTCGGTGATCTCTTAGCGGATGTCTGCCACAACTGGAAGCAGAACGGGAGAATACTCAGTGGTGTGATGTAGCATGTGAGAGAGGACCCGAACAAGAGGGAATAATTAGATAATTTTAGGCCTGGCATGGGTGAGGCTCTGATCAATTTGGATCAATCAAAAGCTTTTGACAGGGTCGACGATTAATCCGGAGAAGCCGGTAGGCCTGCTACTCGGCAACTAGAGAGATAGGTCCATGCCAACCAACAGCGTTGTAGGGCACTGGACGGAAGGACCCGTTATATTGCTCGGCGACTCGTTTGATCCAGACCTCCAGGTAGACAAGAACTGGTGGGAGGTAACGAATAGGGTGGCCAGTCTCAGTCAGAAATGGGCAAAGCGGTAGCTGTCCCTGAAGGGTCGGGTGGGTGTGGCCAATGCATACATCGCTTCCGTCATCTACTACAGCCTGACCGTCGTCCCTTGTCCTGCTTCGTGCCTGACCAAGCTGTAACACTTGCTCTTTTGCTTTCTATGGAGGGGACGTGTTCCGCTTGTCAGACGGTCCATCTGCTGTCAACAGCCGCTGTATGGGGGACTGGGCATGCCGTGGCTAATGATGCGCAGTCACGCGCTGAAGTAGCGACATCTCCAGCGTTTCCTTAACCCTAAGCAGGTGTGGTCGTCGTTTGTCAGGCAGAATTTTCCGCAGATCGTCTCATTGACAGAGTCTCAGAGCCGAATCAAGCTTACATTAAGAAAGGGTGCTTGGAATGTCGACAAGCACTCACAGTTATCTGCCAGTCGGCCAATACGCTCGGTGGAAGTTCCACTATGGAGTTCTATAGGGGATTAATGGCGAGCAAGAGCAACAACGTCCTCGGGGAAAATCTGGGTGTCGGGAGGGATCAATTAACTGGTCTTTTCCGGAGTTCCTACGAGCCTCCCAGAAATCCCTGGCCTGTCTCATTACTACCAGAAATCCCTGGCCTGGCAGGGATTTTTGGTAGTAATGAAGAAAACATCCCGAAAGGCGACAAGGAAGCAAACACCAAACTTGGTTCTTGTGAGGAAGGCCTACAAATAATTGATGGCCCGCATAGTAAGAAGAAAGGCCGTCGGTGACGTTCGGCACTAGCAATTTTCAACTGCCAGAAACAATGCGTATAATACGAATGCTTGTAGTGGCATAAAAACATTAAGGAGAGCTTCCCTAAAGACATGGAAAACCCCTAATGTAAAATCTACGAGTAATCTTTAAAGGGGCTCCCAGAGGAACCCAAATAAGTTACAGACGTTGAACCAATCTGATGGTTAAGTAGAGACCCTTTGTTTCTTCTCCAAACTGTCCTGTCATCATGGTGGGTTGAAGGGTAGGTTGTCTAAATGTTCGTGGGCTGGGTTCCTCCTTGGATGTAAGGTCACCCGTTCAACGATCTCAGGTTACAAGCTATGGATGAGACAGCTGTCAGCGAAACCAAGATTTCTGATCTCCCACTTCCGAGGATTTTGAGATCTACGCATCTTTTAGTCGGCCTGGAATAGAAAGCAGGGTAGCAGTGCTGTATGAACTGGAACACAATTCCGGTAATCAACAATGTTTACAGTAAAGTGAGATATTAAGCAAATCTCTATTGAATATGATGATATTCCTTGATCTTCACAATGCAGATGAGAAATGTAACCTAAACTGTTTTCTCTTGGCCAAATAAATCATAAAATTAACGCTGAAAACTTCTATGGAGCTCTCTCTGCTCCAATAGAACCATATTTATCCTTGCAAAATATTAATTTCTGCTACTAATGTGTGCGTTTGTGTTTGTATGTGATTGTGTGCGTTTGTGTTTGGTTGTGACTCTGCGTGTGTGTGTGTGTGTGTGTTGTGTGTGTGTGTGTGTGTGTATGTGTGTGTGTGTGGTGTGGTGTGTGTGTCTCTATGTAATCTGTAATATAAGTATGTATGCATGTATGCATGCACGTATACACTTTTCTGCAGAAGTATGTTTCTCTGAATCTGATTTTAAATACACTTGTCTGGAATTAGTTATACCCCAAAAGACATAAGCTAGTTACGCAAGATACGCAATTTCTTAATGTATATACACAGGGTTCATATATATACATGTATTCCTGCTGCTTATATATTCTTAATCAAAAATATATTCAAGAAAACTGAACAGAACAAAAAATGCAAACATACGCAAATATATGTACGTGATATGTGTCTTTGTGCATATATAACTCTGTGTGTATGAGTGTATATATATATATATATATATATATATATATATATATGCGTGTAGAGAATTAGATGTGTGTGCGTGTGCATGTGGATGTGCATAAATGCATGCAATAACAAACACAACCTCTAGGTGAATACAAATCTTTCTGTGTTTGTGCGGTTCTAGGAACATTATTTCAATCTCGCTTGTCTGCAAGCCTATTATAATTTTTACATAGATACAGGAACACATGCCTACATACATACATACATACATACATACATACATACATACATACATACATACATACATATACACACACACACATATATATATATATATGTATGTATCTTTCTCTCTCTCTCTCTCTCTCTCTCTCTCTCTCTATATATATATATATATATATATATATATATATATATATATATATACATATATATATATATATTAGAAAGATATATATATATATATATATATATATATATATATATATATATATATATATATAAATATACATATATATACATATGTGTGTTCAAACATATGTATGTATATATAAATATGCATACATACATACATATACATACATATACATACATACATACATACATACATATACACACACGTGCACACACACACACTCATATACATGTATGCATATATGCATACTCATTCACACGTTCAAACACAAATATGTCATAGGTATGCATAATATGCTTATAAGGTAATGCGTATATTTAGATACAAGTATGTGTACAAAGATATACGTGTGGGGTGGTGGTAGATTGATGGGTGTGATTTGTTATCTCTAAGAGTATTGATCACCCTTCCGTAAAAGTCGAACAAAAACATCCACAGTTGTCTTAGACTGGATTAACAATCACTGATGCATGTAATACACTCCCACATATATATCCATATATATACACACACCCATATGCATATATACATGCATGTGATATTTATATATATATATATATATATATATATATATGTGTGTGTGTGTGTGTGTGTAGTGAAATAAATTTAGCCGTGTAGTGTAATGCTATGAGAAACATTTCCCCGGAACACAAATGAATGTCTTATATCTAGAAATGTGAATATCGCCATATTGAAGGATCTTTAGACAAGGATGAGAACAAGTAACACGAAAACAGAAAGAAAAATACGGGACCCGTAGAATTCGATCATAAATGTGAAGGAATGCAGCAATGATAGGAAAGGGTTGATTAGTACACAACATGGTTGTAATCGGGGAACAACTATTAGGACGTAAATTGCTCAACTCTCTTGATATAAGATCTAATGATATAGTTACAAGCTATAATAAATTTCACTGGAATCACAAAGGGGGAAAGAAAATGATGTAGAACTGAAAAATATATATCTGTAAAAAAAGGTGCGATGATCACGCCTAGGTTGCCTCTGTTGATTTTAGTCCTGGTCAGTGAAATGACAAAATATATAACCGTTATAAGCATCATGTCTCATGTGTTCAGACATTGTTCTTTTTCTGGTATGTTAGGGTATGTTTTGAAGCACATTTCGTCATTTCGTGGTAGATACAATAAGGTACCTGTCAATTTATGAAGTCTATGAGAATGACCAAACCTACAACTATTCCCCTCCAAATTACTAGCCTATCACCTAAATTGGAAAGAGTTATTAATCACCTATTCTTTTTTTGTTTTGTCGTTGAACCTCTCGTATGATGTGTTTGAAAAGTTTTCCTGATATATTCTTACATGTAGCACACAGAGACGTGCTGTCTTTCATGGAGACACTTTATTCACTCAACTCCTCTATATTTTGCTGCATTAATAAATCTGATGATGTCACAAACATTATTTATAAGTTTTACGAACATATGACCGAGAATATTTTCTATATAACTCTTACAAAACTAATTGGAAAGACAAAACTCAACAGGAGAACCAACTGAAATTTGATCCGGAATTCAGTCAAGATTTTAAAATACATCCGAGATAAACAAGGAGTATATTAGTTGAACCTAAAAGCATTAAATTTGAGGCAGACACGGAACTTGTAGAATAATCCTTGAACAAATCGTGAAACTACCAAGTGACTGATAAAACTGATACAATACACAGAACGAAGGAAGGGGAACAAAATAGAGTACGACAGCACTTTGAGATTAATATTAAAGACTGAACGAAATGTTAGAAATAAGTTAATAGGTATAAATACACTGCTTACTCCAGTTATGAACATAACATACTGGAACGACAATCAAAAAAATGTTTTAAGAATGTCTGATGCTACAACCCGGAAGCTGATATAGATAGCGTAGATATACCTAAGATAATATGAAGGCTTGATATAAATAGTGACCAACGTATGTCCACGTAGAAAGGCACCGGAAATCTGTCCAAAGAATTTTCATCGCTCGTAGCAGACACTGCGGTGCAGTCGACATCAGATTGGCCACAGAAATCTAGGTAAGAAACCACTCTATAGCCTCCCTCAGAAATGTTTAATTAATCCTATTAGACTTATAACTTGGCCGACGCAAGATAAGACTGATTGTGATGGATGTACCATAAAAAAGAAGCATCTACTGGTTGGTGAAAACTGTATTGGTCGACCTTTGAAAAAGAAACCCTAATATTGGAAATGAAGAAACTACGCAAAGAGAACTGGTTGAGGATAGGAATGGAACTCTAGATCTAAACTGAACAGACGTGACTCGAAGCAACCCCTGACCTGCTTCACTTGGTAGATGTCAATCAGCCTAGTGGTACCTCACTACTGAACATGTGATATTATAGGCTTTGGCCCTCCGGCACCACATACATTACAGATACCGAAAGGTTTTGTTCTTAAAACAGAAAGCAAATGAAAGAAGGCCCCTTAAACATGTAGCCACAACAATCTGAACAACAACATCATCCAAGTGTAACAATAGCAACAGTAACATCAACACCAGTAGAGAAGACTTTCAAACACATTTCTCACTCTGTATCTTTTAAAACTTCATTTCTGTTTATTGTTGTTAACTCAGCTCTTAACAAATTATAGAAATGCCTCATGCAATTACAAAGAAACTATTTCTTTGACATAGTTGCGAGAAATGTGCTTTGTTTGTGTTATAATTTAAAGCTCATTCAGTAAAAACAAAATAGTTTCTGTTAAATAGGGGAACAGTAAATATAAATTTACTCATTAAACACAGAGAATACTTCACTACTCAAGTTGTTGCCCAGAGACTATCGACGTGACTAACAACAATGGTATGTGCGAATGGATTTTAGAAATGCTAATTCAACCGATAAGAAGTCTGTATAGTTTAGAGATAAATGTACATAAATACAAAGACTCGTATTTACAGTCGCACATACAAACAAGTTTAGGTAAATGCAAGATAAATGCAAAGCAATGTGCAGAAAGATTCCATATGTACAAATTATTTTCATATGTTACTGTAAAGAGATGGTAATGGGTAGGATGATAATAAGAATGACGACGATGAGGAGGAGAAGAAGGAGGAGGGGAGGAGGGTGATGATAGTAGTGGTTAAGTGATGATGATGATGATGATGATGATGATGATAACGGCGATGATGAAGAGGAGTATGATGAGTCACAGAAAAAATGATGCAAGTCAACCATTGCCATTTATGAAATATACGAGTAAGAAAATATAAGAATTGAAACTATTAATGACAACAACAACGACTACGACGGCTACGACGACGACTCCAATGACAACGATGATGATGATGATGATGATATTGATTAATCAAAGCAATTGTGATTATGTATTTGACGATAAATATAATTACAGTCATCATCTTCATGAAACCAACAATCTTCACAACGAACTTGACGCTAATAGTTTTTACCCTTGTTCATTAGGGGAGTCTTTTGGTGGGTGCTAGGTTAAGAAACCCTACATTGTTGATGTAATAATTATTTTTTACCCAACAAAGCAAAATTCATAGAAGTGCCTTACACACAAATGCATATAGCAAGTGAAAGCCGTAGAGATACGAACTTTTCAAACACGCAGCATGCAATCAGATCCTATTTGCCGGTGGCATATTGGGAAAATAACATTATTTTATAGCTCCGGGTCGACACAATCCCTGTGAGTTAAGACTAGTCAACGGAAAACTGTAGGGAAGAGCACCGAGTGGATTTTCATACAACCATACACACTTATACACATATCTTTTCTAAGGTAACAACACTCGCACATAACAATATTCACCTGTACACACTTTTATCCATATAAAAACATTTGCACACGCGCGCGCGCGCATACATACGTACGAACGTCCATACATACATACATAGTACATACATACATCCATACATTTATGAATTATCTTATATTACTTTTCAAATACACATTTGAAAATGCCGTATTAATGTTTTCCCAAACTGATTCTGAACGTTTTCCTAAAGCTGAGGTTACGCAAAGCATTTCCGTATGTTTTCTAATTAGTTTTTATTTGGACAGCAAGATACATAAAATCTCTCCCAAGCGAAATTTGCATCATCCTTTTCATGAGCTCGCAATAAGCATCTTTATAAATTCTTTTCAAAGATATTTAACGTTATTTCAACAGGACATACAACTTTATTTCTAAAATTGCATTTTTCTTATTAAAAGAATTGGTCATTATTAGCGCAACTCATGTTACTACAATCATTATTATTAGTATTATAATAAATATTTTGTTGACCTTATCAATAATATAATTATTATAATCGATGTTATTATCATTAATATGTTTATTATCACTGTCATTGATATTCTCGTTAATATTGTTAATGATATATTTATACATGTTAGTAAAACTATTCCTCATAATAGTGTTATTGTTATCGTAATCTATGAGACTAATATTACAAGTAAACCTATTGTTGGAATTTTCATTTATTTCGTTAAGTTAGCTTTTATGAAATTTATGAATATAATATTTCAAGTCTTGTGAGGTTACATACGATAACTTCACTTTGACTATATATTGAAGATTTCGTGGTACCTTTAGATTTTTGCAAAAATCTTTCGCAAGCTTAGCTTATATCTGAGTCCGGATTCAGGTTTATACCATAATGTACTCCTCTGATTTGATTCATTATCAGGACGTTTATTATGGATTTCACGATTTATACATTCATCTCCTGATAAATTTCTGATAGATTCAATATTGAAGTTTTCCTTTTCTTTATTAACTCATAATTTTATATGTACTATTACTTTTATTTTTCGAAGAGAATTCCTTATCTGTAGAATTTATAACACCTTCTCCATTTAACAGATTTTTGCTATTCAACCTACTGTTATGTTTCCCTGTTGTCATTGTTGCAGTTTTCCTCTACGCTATTACTGGATATATATTTAGGTTTTTTATTCCTCGTTAAACCCAGCTCTTGCTAGTGCTACGTAATAATATTCTGCAAGTAAGTTAAAGAGCTTTTCATTCGCTGATAGTCTTGATATCCTACAACATACGCTATTTACTATTGCATATATAATTGAACGGGGATAGATAGAATTTTGGATGATTAGAATTTTAATTAACATATCTCAAATGTTCATTGTACTTGTGATATAATTCATACAAGTCAGTATTTTAGACTATTGATATATCTAGAAAATTAACTAGACGGTAATCCTTTTCAGGAAGGTCCAACATTTTCTGGTAGGTTCAGCATTTTTAAAGAATTTAAACAGATTTTTTCCTATTTTTTTCCAGGTCTTCTTTGCTACACTTAAATAAAATGAAGATAGCGTCATCTCTATATAGGTCTCCACCTAATTTAGGAAACTAAGACGGATTCTCGAACCTGCGCCAAGTCACTAGACACCCTTCAACTATATTTTCTGTAAGTCCTTGATTCAATAACACTGTTTTCTGCCGGGAAAAACGGTGGCCGAAACACTTGCCATTCTCCAAACTCCTGTCAACGAATTTTGAGCGAAAAATTGTGAATGAAAATTGTTGCAGTAAAATCTTTGCCTCGCTTGCTCACGGAAGATCAAAAGCAATTACGGCTGAATGCGTGTCGTGAACTGAAAGAACAGTTGGAAGTTGATCCAGATCTTCTTTCGAAGGTCATCACTGGTGACGAAACCTGGTGCTACGGAATTTGCAGATGTGGAAGAGGTGACGAAGAAAACGATGGAGGAGTTAAAAGGCATCAATTCGCAAGAGCTCCAGGATTGCTTCGAACAATGGAAACATTTCTGGACCAAAGCATTGCTTCAACTGTAAATTAGTTTGAAGGCGATAAAAGTGTAAACATGTAAAACTAAGCGATTAAAATAACATTACGTTTCTTTTGGATGCACTTTGGTATGTGTACCCATTCACATACGCGCGCACACACACACACACACACACACACACACACACACACACACACACACACACACACAATTATAAAGATACCTCTTTCACCTAAATAATTAAAATATTCAAATTTATTTTATTCTCCTTTCAATCGGTATTTCTCCACAAACAGGTGAGACTACCTATTCGTAACTCCAGCTGACTGGGTTTCATTATAAATACTTATCTCTTATGAACCGTCTATTACTCTCCTTTTGACGAAATTTAAACTTCACACTGCTAACAACGCAGTTTCTTACCACATATTGTTAATATCATCCATACATCTTTGCAAGTACTTGCATGGCCCATTTATAATTCTTCATAAACGGTAATCTCAACATTAATATATTTTAAACAAAAAGAGGGACTATTTCTGCTCTTTCTTACATAAGTCACTAGCCACTGTTTCTACTAAATAACCAATAGTAACCATTTTGAACAACATCCAGTAAATTGTCACAGTCACAATTCTCTCACAGTGAACACCATTTGACAGTTAACACTTCCCGCTAATAACCAATGTGAACAATACTTATTCCTCATCCAATCCCAACCTGCCTTACCTAGAAGCTGCTAACAGTAATCTATATACGCCACACAGAACGTAGAGAGTTCTCTTCCCATTTTGTTTGCACGTCTATTTATGTATGATTATGTATGGAATATATACACGCACAAACATACACATATATATAGACACATAGAGACATACGTACACACACACACACACACACACACACACACACACACACACACACACACACACACACACACACACACACACACACATATATATATATATATATATATATATATATATACATACATATATATACCTACCTACCTACCTACATACATACATACTCACGCACACAAATGATCACGTTGTGTCGGTTTTCTTTTCTTATTTCATTCTCTCCCGTGAGATTAAATTGCACAACACAACTACTGAAATAATGCTATAATGTAACTTGCATATAAGGAAGGGTGTAGTCATTTTCTAGAATGTATCATGTGATCTAGATTTACTAAATTCCTCAAAGATAACGGAAAGTAACAGGAAAAGAAATAACGAAACAAAGAGAATATAACCAGTAGGGTAGATACATTATATCATCATTTGTTTTTTCATTCATCGTAAAACAATGCAAAGGAAATATTAGTAGATAGCAAAACAGATTGGGTTAACATCTTACTCTTATTCATTTTAGCACCCAGCCCCCATCGTCAGCCAACTATCTCTCCCCCTTGAGTTTTGATTGTATGTTTCTTCAATTCAAATCCCAACAGATATCAGGGTTGTCTTTCATCTCTCTACCATTGATTAAATGACTAACAAAAAAACCTATCCAACTTGACGCATTATTCTTTTGTCATTGTTAACCTGTTTTTGCGTTTTTTTTTTATAATTGTTGTTGTATTTGTAACCATTGTACACTGAAAAACACAACCTTCTTTTGTTTTGTATTTCTTTTATTTCTATTCTTTTTGAAGATGAAAGTAAAAAGAAAAAGGAGAAAAAAGACTTATCTAGATCATTCTGTTGCACGCCATAATTCCCTTATGGTCCTCGTTTACAAAAGATATCCGGTTCATCTCAGTGACAGGAACAGTTTAAAGATTCACTGCATACTATAAATCTCCTGGACTTTTAAAACAAATTCACAACGCTTTCCTCAAAAATATATAGTTGCTTATACATACATATTTTCTCTTCCTCCCTTCTGTTCACTATTACAAGAAAAAAAAATCGATAGGCGTTAACTGCAACTTTAGATTTTGATCACAAATGAAATGAACTTAGATAAAATAATTCAAAAATCTCAAGTTGAGCTGTGCTGAGGATTCGAAAGCACGATGCAATGATATCATACATCGCTATTATGATAATAATAAAGAATCATAATAACAGAAATATATGCAGTAACATGTATGCTCATCTCAGTCCTTTCACTCTTAAAAGAAAACTTCTTTACAGAAAAGAAGAGAGTAATAAGCTTAATTATTATTATTATCTCCCCCTGAACAGCAAATCTCATTCGTTCTCTGTCTCCACCAAAATATATTCAGCTTTAGACCACTAATTTTTCTGTCTCCTTTAAGGAAATATTGTATCGGTGGTCCCAGGATAGTCCTAAATGCCTCACATTTTCTTGTATGAATTTCTTGTCTGCTTTTATGCTACCCTCTCAGAAATACTTCCTTTCTAACTATCCTGAAGTAATTAAATTTCTACCAGATGAATTTACCCTCAATATTCCTGATGTTACCTACACATGGCATTTTCTTTCGCTTTCGATTTCACCTTCTTATATGAACATTACAATTTCGTGGTAAGTTTTCATTTATAAAGTTTTTGTAAATTTATGAAACAAAGCATATCTTGCTTGTAACGATTCTGTTTAAATAGTATCATTACGCAACCGTACGGTCATTTTGTTTTCAAATTAAAGAATACACAGTTCAGAAGACAGGATTAAATTAGATCAGACTAGTCTAAAGTTAATTATACAAATATTATCCCAAAATTTTAGGTTCAACAGAATAGCACAGTGCACACTTTGAAAATAAACACCATTCCCACCACACTTTACCTTGTATTAGGCAGCAAAATATTTCATATTTCAGACATTTTTCCTTTTTTATTTTATATTATAATATTGCTTTTAGATAGAATAATCTGAAAAAGTATATGAACCTAATACGGAACCGTAAGCAGAACCTAGGCGTTGATGCTTCAGTAGCGAAAATTTGTTCAATAATTTGGGGCATGCGCAAAGTTAAAGACAAAATCATCGAAGTTTTATTGAAATATAATTTTGGTGCGAACTCTAAATCATGTGTGCGTCAGTTTTATTTGGACAGAGGCAGCAATCTTGGAAAAAAAGATATGATTTTCGGCATAGGAGATATGTCTTTTTGTAAGAGTTTGCTATATAAGTCATTTATAAGATTTGAAAACTGCTAAATATTGTTCTAGATAAAGGAGATTTTGCACTTCAAGTGGTAATTTATTTTAAACAGTGTACTAGCTAAATTTATTTTTAAAAACTTAGGATTGTACAGAAATGGCGATTTAATATTAACAGGCAATATAAATGGATACTAGCTAATCCTTTTTAGAAGAGATTTCATTAATATTTTTGGAACCGTTGACCTCAGTGTTACTGGGAATATTTAAGATAACGTAGCAAACATTTTAGATATTAATATCAATCAAACAGCAAGCATTTACGATGTCTGTAGCACACCTAATAAATTCATAGGGCGTATTCACAAAACACTAATCAACCACCTAACATTCTAAAACATTAATTCTGAAAATTTAGTAAAATAATTTCACAGAAATTGTCTTATGAGGAGAATGTTAACTGTGCATCTATTTTTTATAATGAGGCTGTGCATACAATAAATCAGTGGCTTATAATCTATTTACTACGCCAGTATTTATGCCCAGTTTGGGGTTTCTCAAGTGCACGCTGGATAGGATTTGAGTCGTGGATGATATACTACAAACAAAAAAATGACTTAGAGCCATTCTGGTGAGAAAATTGATATGTAAACAAGGAGTACAATGATGATTTATTATGGTTAAACGAACTACGAAGTGAGTATTGTGTAACTGCTTCTCCCGTAATACATAGCACCAGCAGTGAAACACTAATAGTTATCATGAAACTGCAGAATGGAAAATCAGCTGAGAGAGACCTGATATCAGGCTTGTGGCACAAGCACCTCAAGTCCTACAGGGAAATTCTCACGATCCTCTTTTAAAAAGCAATGGCCGCTGAGCTAGATATACCAGATTGGCTGACGTTTGCATGAACTACTCTTACACCCAAGAAGAAAGAGACTCGTGTACACTAAGCACGATAGGCCCAGAGCATGCTTGAATGTTATGTACAAACTGTTCACAGGTTGTTGTCTGAATATGCACCTTCTAGATTAATGCTATTCAAATGTTGTGATAACTGGTGAATAGATAGGAGGAAGAAGGAAAAGAGTCTGGGACTGTGCTGAGCAGCTTTTCAACAAAGCTGTCCTCGGGGAAAGTCAAGCAACATTGCAGTAATCTTTTAACACTATGGGTAATCTACAAGAAGACGTTCGACTCTGAGCCTCACTGACGGATTATAGAATCACTACACCTTGTCAAAGTGCCAGCTGCTACAGTGAATGCCGTAGAAAGACTGACCACAAAATAGTCCCCAATTATCATTGACACAAACAGAATTTTGTTATCAATTGGCGTATTCCAGGCTGATAATTTATCAGTAATACTCTTTGGACTGGCAGTGAATCCCTCTTCAAGCTCTATTAAATGTTAAGACTGTATGCCGGGATAGTTAGAAAAGAATAATGTTAAGGTCACTCACTCATTTTTTGTTGATGAGCTAAAATCATATTCTGTTAAAATAAACAACACCTAGACATAATTAGAAATAGTCACAACATTCTTACGGGACGAAGGAATGGAGTTTGAGCCACAAAAATGCTCATGTATGAGAGTCAACTGAGGAAAGCTTGTCGACCAGGCAAATCACATGTACATCAATGGCTTGTCTATCTCTCCTGTCTCTAATGATGGGAACTAAGTATCTTGGAATCAATGAGAATGTTGCATACCTTAGTGCCGTGATTAAAATCAGAATAACGATGGAAAACTTCTGTAGATTCCGGATGATATGGAAATCAGAGCTGTGTGCATTTAACAAGATTATATGTCAATGCTTTAGTAGTCTCAGTGCTAGTATTTTCCTGGCATAATATATAGAGCACTACAGTTGTTTCATACATACACAAATATCAACGCAATGGGACATTTCCACCAAAACTTCATCCAAGTGCAATCATTAAAAGCCGGATATCCTTATTCATGACAAACAAGAAAACTTATGTACCAGAATAGAGGTCAGTTCCTCTGCTGATGTGAATATCTCTTCGACAATCAAAGAGATAGATTGTTACGTACAATGACTTCCAGATCTTTAGCTTCTATACCAAAATTATAAATTTACATTTATACCAAATAATGATTGATGCACTTCCTTTTCTGAGTAAATCTCTAAGTGACAATCTGGATATGTTAGGTTTTTCAAGGAAAAGAAATCAACCAGCTAGCATGTACATTACAAATCCAAACAGTAAGTGCAATAGTAAAAATATGCAAGACATTTGTGAGGTTCAAAGCGTGATGTTTTGGTTATCTACATTCCAATCATGGAGTTTTGAATCTTTGCTAGCAATTAGCTCCTTTCTTACTGCAACACTTCAGAAAATTAAAAGCAGAAGAAAATATACATACACCGACACACACCTATATACACACACACATGTATGTATATGTATAGATATATACAGAGAGAGAGAGAGAGAGAGAGAGAGAGAGAGAGAGAGAGAGAGATAGAGAGAGAGAGAGAGAGAGAGAGAGAGGAATAGAATAGAGTTATTTATACGTATATGTGCATGTGTCCATATATGCATGTATTCATGTATATATGTATATATATTTACATGCATACAGAGTAATCCCCATTAGAATTGGTAACTTTTACAGTAATATATTTCTGGTTTAAAGCAGAATTTATTTATAACAAGGTTATTTTACTTGTAAAACGTTCTTGTTTGTGATCCATTAATAATATTTTGTTTTATGTAATCACTCTCTTTTCTTATAACTGACGACATCAAGTGTACCAATAGTTATTACAATAGAACATGTATTACAATTTAATTTCTCAAATAATAATGTCATGCGAGTTTTGTCTTCGCATGCTTTTCAATGCCTCTTTCTAACTTTTACCAGTTTTTTGAAAATCTATCATTTTCAATTATCAGTTCGGTTGTCTCTGTTGAAGTCTTTCTTCTTTGTCAAATTACATTTCGAATTGTTTTGGCGGCCATGTCATGTCTCTTACGAAGTTAATATTTCAATGACATTACACAATCTCTTACTATACGCTTGGTTATAATGTCGTTTGTGTCTTCTCTTTCACATCCAGTTGACATTTGGTTATTACTTGTTGGTGTTGTTTTGTCACAACTACTTAATATTTCATGGAATTTTGGTATTGACATTATTTCCTTTAATGCTATATAAGCATTTTCAAAGAAAGAGCGACTGACCAAGTCAATAACTTACCAATCGGGAGTTTTGTGTTTCAGTTTTCTTATCAGCGCTAGATTATAATCCTCATCCGTCTGTTTAGGCCTCAAAAGTCGAAAATCTATAAGGCAGTACTACAGCATGGCCACAGTTCAGAAACGACAGGAGTAAAAGAGGCATTAGAAGGTATTTGTCAAAGCTATAGCAAGCACTATTGTATCATTATGATATAAATCCCAGTGGATTGATTATAATATGAATCCCAGACAACATGGAGGCATCCCTGATCCAAACACTGGCATCTGATAGACTATGCCATTATATGTTAATGTTATGAATCTAGCTTAGAAATCACAATTGATTGATTACATACATATATGGTAAAGATTTCAAAGACTGTTAATATTCCGTGAAGTAAATTTACATAAATATCGAGAACACTTCTACATAAGGAAGCTCTCTATAAAATGCAGATCACATATAACTTTAATGAAATAAACAAAAATGTTTTGCATTATCACCTCGGAGATGTTGGAAACGGATGGAGAAAACCTTATTCAGTGCCTCACTCGCATCATCAGCTATATATGGATTTCAGAACGACTGCAAAATGAATAGAAGCACGGCACCATCCTCCCCATCTGGAAACGGAAGTGTGGCAAACTTGTCTGCAACAACCACAGGGGCAAAACGCTCCTCTCCATCCCAGGCGAGCTCTTCACCAGGATCCTCCTCAATCGTGCTCTTCCTGCCATTAGAATCAGACACCGCGCACCGCAAGCCGGATTCATGCCAAATCAATCTATAGTCTATCATATTTTAGCCATTCGTCCCATCATTGAAGGATCTCGGGAGTACTTCAAAGGTCACCATCTCTACATAGCCTTCCTTAATCTCAAGGTAGCTTTCGACACGGTCGACCATACATCCCTGTGGAAAATTTTCAAGTCCGTCGGTGCGTCTTTCAAGATCTTCACCCTGTTCCAACGGTCCGAATGCGTTTTCCACTGTTCAAAGCAGTCCTGGAACTCTTGCGAAGTGACGTCTTTTAACGCTTCTGTCTTTTTTTACTTCACCTGTTTCACATCCTCAAATCCTATTGCACCAGCTTTTGTCACAAGTGATGACCTTCGAAAAGCGGCCTGGATCAACTTACAGCTGTTCTTTTAGTTCACGATACGAATTCAGTCATAACCCCTTTTGATCTTCCGTGAGCAAATGAGGTACAAATTTTTCTTCAACTCTTTCATTCGCGATTCCTCGCTCAAAATTCATTGGCAGGAACTCCAGAGCACACCAGTGTCATCAAGTTTGTCAATTGTTCGCTGACGGTCCACTAAGATGAGTTCATGAAACTCATTGAAATTTCTGGGAACACTTGGACATTTGATCGTTTAAACTTGTTTTTTCCAATTTTACCTTGTATCTTTAAACTCTCCTAAACCTTTTATTTATATATTTTTTTACCATCGGTAAGTAAAAAATTGTAAAAATCGGTTTGGGATTTGAATAAATCTATAACAAAATTGAAAATCGATTTCCAGTTTTGAGATTCAGGTGTATTTTCAAATATATTAATAAATATTCTTTTCTTTTCTAGTCTAGGCACAAAGCCCGAAATTTTTGGCGAGGGGCCAGTCGATTAGATCGACCCCAGTACGCAGCTGGTACTTAATTTATCGACCTCGAAAGTATAAAAAGTAAATCGACCTCGACGGAATTTGAACTCAGAACATAAAGACAGACGAAATACCGCTAAGTAAGTCGCCCGGCGTGCCAACGTTTCTGCCAGCTCTCCGCTTTCTTAAAATGCGTTCTATTATGGGCACAAGGTCTGAAATTTTTTGGGGAGAGGTTTAGTCGATTACATCAATCCCAGTACTTGACTTATTTTATCGATTCCGAAAGGTAAATTCGGCGACAGCGGAATTTGAACTCAGAACGTAAGGTTGGACCGCTAAGCATTTCGTCCGGCGTGCTAACGTCTCTGCTAGCTCAACGCTTTTATATTCATAAATGTAAAAAAACAACAGTAATAAAAAGTAGTCAGTATTAAGCATAGAATTGTAACAAAGAACTTTTAACGAAATAAAGCACATGAAAATATTAGGAACATGGCACTGAAACCGTGAGAACATAGACACACACACACACTCACACACACACACACACACACACACACATTCATAATATATGTATGTGTGTAAAATTCTATATATTTATATATGCACATAAGTATATATATAGCTGTATATGTATATATATATATATGTATATCGATATATCTCCATATATGCCTATATATATATATATATATATATATATATATATATATAGAGAGAGAGAGAGAGAGAGAGAGAGTGAGTGAGAGAGAGAGAGAGATAGAGAGAGAGAGATGTAGTCATGTATGAGATTGTGCATGTATCCCTGTGTGTATGTATGCGCATATATGTATGTACGTACATATGAATGAATGTACATGTGTGCGCGCGCACGTGTATGTGTGTGTATTGCAACATATTTTCTTACCATGAACAATTTTTTTGAACATAAGCCTCCCAAGTGAGCGATTCCCGAGTGGAAAATTTATTCTACATCTAAAAGCTACGTTTGTTTTCTTCTGTATATTTGCACAAGTGTGTTTGCGTCAAAATATTCTGTATGCATAAGTTCTGAGTGTTACTAAGACACTGCAGTTTGCAGACGTCTGTGTGTGTGTATGTGTGTATGTGTGTGTGTTTGTGTGCTTGTGTGTGTGTGTTTGCATGCGTGTCTTATATGTGTATCATTTATCATTATGATGTTGAATGTCTTAAAAATAATGTATTAGAAGAGAGCAAAAAGATTCACTTCCGAGATATCTCTTCATCGTTTCTTCTATTCTTCTTCTCGGAAGAGATGTGTGTGTGTGTGTGTGTGTGTGTGTGTGTAGATATATATCCGAGTTTGTATGATTGTGTATAGAAGAATATATTAATCAATAAAATTCCAACTTGGTCTGAATTTTACGTTCTATTATTTTCAGTTTTAACAATTTTACAATATTGAAATAAACAAGTACTTTGATGCGTTACGCAATCATTAGGTTTGTCTCGTGACAGTTGTGTTCCAGAATTGAATGGTAGAGAGACGCAACAGCATAGGGGAGCGTATAGGTGAACACTAGCAGGAGCTCAGAGTGGGGTAAGGCTCGTCTGTGCTCTACCAACATACACAATCAGAACATTAGAGGCTCAGTTAATAACATACAGGTGCAGGTATCATTATCGTATAGAACTGGCACGACACTTAGACAGATCACAGAGGTTACACGCATAGCAATAGACAGACCGAGCCTCAACAGAAGACACGAATGGAATGATAACATCCTCCACGACACCACGAAGCATGACGACTAAAGACAAAAGGGAGTGAAAAACTACCACGAAGGCAGCAGCGTGGGCGAACACATAAACACAGTGAAAAAGGAACGGTACCGAAAGTCGGGGTCAAGGGCAGTAGCAGCGGCAACGGGGGAAGGGCTGAGCGTAGGGTTAAAGTGCTACTAAGAACAACGACGCACACAGGCAAACAAATGTACACACACAGACACATAATTACAGGCGCAAAAGCATGCGCATCATAGGATAAAACTCATAGAATAAAAACAAGCATGGAATAAGCGTAGCAGGAGCAAAGACGAGAACAAAAAATGTCGTAGTAGAGGTCACAGGTGTGTGACGAAAGTTTTCCGGACAATAGACACGATTTTAAATAACAATAACAAAACAATGAGAAACGAATATATAGTGCGTATGTTTATTTAACAAAGAAAAAAAGCACAATATATATATATACACATATATGTATGTATATATATGCATGTATATATATATATATATATATATATATATATATATATATATATATATATATATATATATATATATATATATACATACATATATGTATATATACATATATATACTGATGCAAGACTTTGAATTTTTCTAATTATAATAACGTATCTGACTTGAGATGTTTGTCTTGCGTTAGCGTTTGTTGTCCTCTTTAGCAAATGTATGCATGAAAGAGCAGTGCAATGTATGTATGCATGTATGTATGTATGTATATTGTATATATATATATATATATATATATATATATATATATATTTGTATACAGCGAGAGAGAGAGAGAGAGAGAGAGAGAGAGAGAGAGAGAGAGAGAGAGAGAGAGAGAGAGAGAGAGAGAGAGAGAGAGAGAGAGAACGAGAGAGATAAATCTTAGTCGCCATTCACCAATCGGCATGATTTAATAATTTGTGCAAGGCTTTCCCGAATGGCTTTAGTCACCTCTGTATAATCCGGATCAGACAAATACCTTCGCGGCCCGTGTCCTAATCATTGGTGTATGTTAGACTTGGATCATATGGTTATCGTTTTTATTATTGATCTCAGCGGCACAATGTCTCATTGAATGAGGCACATTACTTTTGTAGTTCCAGTCTATTCAACTGAAAATTTCTACCAGCTTATTGTTTGCGCCGCCTACCGTCACTCCAAGTGTTACATCCTTGTTATTTCCCTGGGACAAGGGCGTAGAAGGTATACATACAAGCAATTATATCTAAACGTGCGTGTTTGTGCGAGCGTATATGTGTGTATGCGCGTTCGTGCGTGCGTGTGTTTGTATGTGTGTGTGTGTGTGTGTGTGTGTTTGTTTGTGTGTGTGTGTGTGTTTGTGTGTGTGTGTGTGTGTGTGTGTGTGTGTGTGTGTGTGTGTGTGTGTGTGAATTTATGTGTATACCCGATTGTTAGCTGACGCAGGGCGTTCTCCAGTTGTTATTATATTTCCATTCTCTCTAATATTTCTATTCATTGTCACTGTTTGAATGGTTTAGCTTGGCTCGGATAATGCAAATTCTTAAATGCCTAACTGTATCTTTATATCAAATTCTTAAATGCCTAACTGTATCTGTGTGCGATGAGTAGCACTAAATTTCTTGGTAAATAGTAATAGGCTGTCAACATGGAAATGTAGCTCTACAGCACACATGACATTTGTGCACACTGAAACAAATATAGTTATGCATAAAAAAGATTTGCATATATCAGTGGACATTTTTATATTTGCCTTGTTAAAACAACTCGCATACACATATATTGATAACCTTATTACTGCATATAATTATCTAGATAATTATATATCAATATATCTTTCTTATTTGGCATGAATTATAAATGAAACACACAACACAGGAAAGAAAACATCATAGAATAATGAAATCATATGTAAATGCAAAATGGTTCGATCAGATGGCAAACACCATGGCTTTATATCCCACGATGATTCACTTATTAACCAACTTAGTGAAACTATTTCACCCCACCGGAGTTGATAATCAGTTGTAGCGTATTCTGCTGAGGCTATAGAAGCAATTTCTAACAACCATTCTTCCGTTCGTACATTTCACATTGTTATTGTTTTTCATCAGTCTATCTTATTTAGCATCAATGTTTTTGATTACACATTCATAAACTGTTAGGCACAATGACGGATATTTTAGATTGGTCCGCTTTCTTATGTCCAATGATGCTCATAAACCGCCACTAAACACAAACTCATATCATCATATATATTCCAAATATTTTAAAATACTGACTTGTGTTTATACATATGACCCAGAGTGTGTTAAATTTGTTTTCTTATTTCGTATCTTGTATTGTTACGCATTCACTCTGACGAATGAGACCAGTGATGAAAGACGTTGTAGTCATGACTATCCACTTAAACGTATCGTGTCTGAAACTACAGTATCCTATAAATGAAGCTACCAGTGATGTGCAGGAATATGTAGCATTGGAATGGGATTATTTGGACTTTTCCAATTCCATACCCAGACTTGTAATCTTGGAGACTGCGATGAAATATCTTTTTCTCTGTATCTTATGTTTCCACTGTTCGCATTGATACACTGGTTCAAACCAGTTTTACTTATAATAATTAAGAGGTGAAGTCAATTAAATCCACAATATTATTCTATATCTTGTAAAGACGGTCAGCTGGCAGTATCGGTAGTTGGCCGGACAAAATGCTTCGAGAACAATTCGTACGTCATTACGTTCTTATATAAACTCTTATATTGTGCCTTACCCTGATAGAAATAACAACCAAGTCTCTTCCAATCATACACTACTGTTTTGAAAAGTGAAGAACATATTGAATCATTCTGTATTTTATTTACTAAGCATGAAAAAAGTAGAGACTGGTCACAGCGAGAGTAGCTTTGGTTATAAGAGACCTTAAGCAGGGTTGATCTTGGTTAAGTCGAGAAAATCAGGCTGTGCCTATGACCTTCGTAGCCTCTCCGCCACCGATGTAGTTGCTGTCATTTATGCTCCCCAAAACCAAGGACTAGGTGCAGTGGTAATTTGTAAAGATATTAAAGTGTGTGTGTATGTGTGTGTGTGTGTTGGAGTTAGGGATAAAGTATAGGTGACTACAGGAGACAAGGTAAGCGAGTGAGTGCAGGAGTACATAACAACGCGAACTGTTTGATTCAGTTATAACACACGTGCGCGCATATATAACGTATTGATACGGACCGCCGGAAAACAAAATAATGTTATGTCCCTATTCCCCGAGCCGGGTTTGAAACCGTATTCTGGTTGTTGAGGATAATGGTATTTCTTTTGTCCTGTCAGCAAGCACGGCTATTTATAGCGTAGGAGTATGATCGATGACCCTTTCCGGTCACCGAAAGTTTAGAAAAACAAGTTAGGAATTGTACTAAACTGACCCAGCTGTGGAGGGGGTAAAGTAGCACTGTTGAGTACGGTATTTGTCATAAATACCAGAGCGAGATTCGGGGAAGAGCAGTTGGCGAAAACAAAATCAGTGGATGAAGAACGCGAGTTCGGTGTGACGGCCAGCAGCCAGAAGAGAAGCAAGATGAGAGAGGCTATGGTCAGAAGGTACCAGTCAGCAGAAATGGATAGAGTCTGAGAGAGAGAGGGACAGAGAGATGGAACTGTTGTGGCAGGCAAAAGATTGTAGTGGACTGCGTTGGTCGCTTCTTGTGAATTGTAGTGGGAGATGTGAATTGGTTACGGTAAATGTTTGTTTAAATATTCTTTAAAGAAAAATGTACTTTGTTGTTACATGATGTTAAAAGAACTTTGTTAACTTTTGTTAATTGTGATATTAACTGGTTGAAAAGAAAAGAAAAGAAAGAACTTTGCTAGCTCTTGTTAAATGGTTGAAAAGAAAAGAGAGAACTTTGTTGTGACATGTTGTTCAAAGAAAAGAAAAACAAAGAAAAGAACTTTTAATTGACTTGATATACGAACTCTGATTGTAAACGTTTGATTATGTTAAATGCTTGGAGACTGTTGTTACATGTGCTATTGTTACATGTGCTTGGAAACTATTTTTACATGTGTTATTGAATGCAATGTTATTTTGTTTTGATGATGTAAAAAGAAAAAGTTAGTTTCACTACGCAACGTATTATTTCGTGTTATTTCTTCCTTTTGCCTGTTGTCATCGTTACGTGCTCCGGCTGGGCTTAGTCGTGGCGAACATCCCGACTCACTGAGCGTCGACGTTCGCGCGCGCGAGTTTTCTCTTCGTCGAGGTGTTTCGCGTGCGGGCATTCGTAACAGTATTATTTGAATTTCATTATCACTTTCATAATCGTAAATTACGGACAAGATAAAAAAAGAAACAGATAAAAATTTTTAAAATTCTCATTGGAAAATCCAGTGTTTCCTTAATAAAGCTGTAACGAACAAGATTTGGAAACTGTGGCACTTCGACTAGAACTCCAGCAATCAAGAGCCACTGTGGCACTTCGACTAGAACTCCAGCAATCAAGAGCCAACACTCCTGGTCTATGATTGTTACTTAAAGTTACCAACAGACATAAGTGGGTGTGTTTGATTGTATTTATGCAACTGTATGCTACGTCAGAATCATGAAAATGAAACTTGTTCTCAGGTGGGTTTGAATTGAAATACTGCAGTGCCGAAACTAAAAGCAAAATGGAATTTAGTTGAGGTATTCTAATAGCTCTTGTGGAATTAGTTATCAAATCATAGTTCACTACTGGCATTGCACTGTACTTTGCATGATTCATGTACAACACGATCGCAATTACTCTCAATCCGAAAGCTAATATAAACTAAGATCTTCCTAATCAATGTATCTATACATAGATTGCATTATATTTATTTGATATTATTTTCCTCTGATCTTTATCACAGTCGCATTATGTCTAAGTCCCTTGGATCATTTTCAAAATCAAATCATTTGTAAAATCAGAAGAAAATTGTTTATATTCGCCAGACAATAACAATTCTAGCAGAAAATGTACTTATTTGTTTGAAGAGCTGATCACCACACTATAGTTTCTTATTTAATGTATTATGACTTAAAGCTTTCTAAACTTATCAAATAGACACATGTGGCTTTGCTAGCTACTCAGGAAGAAAATCAAAATAATGATATAAATTCTCGTTTTTAACTGATATATCCTCATATAGATAAAGGCAAGCGCGCACGCACGCAATCACAGTCACATAGTGAAATGCTCACACACATAAATTGTAATTGTAGGTATTTGAAATGGTTTATATTGTGAATTCCCGAAGGATATTCGAAGCATTACAATAATATTGTAAATTTGATTTTAGTGCTAAAATACAGAATAACTGCTTATTACATAAGTGCCAAAGTAGAAAGACATGAATGTATGTATGCATCTATATTACATGCTATGTTTGGATATGCGTGAGTGTATATATGTATACGCGCGCATACGCATACATATTAGTGTATATACATGCATGTATATGTGTGTGTGAGTTTGTACACATATATATCTACAAACACTCTTTATATATATATATATATATATATATATATATATATATACATATATATACGTACACTAGATGATTTCTTGGGATGTTTGGGATGTGTTTCTTGGGATGTTTGTCGCATTCTACGACTTCATAAACAACACATCGAAGTTAAGTTGTGTGTTATAATTAATATTCGTTACTAGGATTGCTCTGGTCGGTAATGGATAATTTATACACAGTCCACCAAATTTTCGCGACATCATCGACTGTTTAGCCAATGTTTAACTGGATGAGTTTGACTAATATTCGATCCGGCATTCTGGCTACCTATTGATAATGGTCCGTAATTTACGATGAAACCACGTGTTACAAGAGTACCATCTGCCGGTGCTGGTGAAATTCTGTCAACCGATAGAATTTGCGCTTCTTAGCGTTCGTCGAGATGATTTCTCGAGACGTTTAAGGAAGTCTACGGCGTTATGAGCAACACATTCAGGTTATACGAGTAGGTATGTATACACACACACACACACACACACACACACACACACACACACACACACACACACACACACACACACATAAGCGTTATTCAACACAACTATCCTTTCGACTCATCATGCATCTGTCCCTTGCAGGTGGAATATTGTACAGTTACTGTTATATTCACCAGAGCAGAATGCATCTCGTCGGGTGTCTTGTTTTAGATAAGATACTTCACTATATATATATATATATATATATATATATATATATATATATATATATATATGTATATATAAAATTAAATTTTCTCATAAATCATATTTGTAAGTACACTTCACAATATATGGAGTGTTTTAAGAAATGCTCAGTGCAAGCTAAATCGAAGGACAAGAGAATTTGTAAATGGAACATGTCAATGCAATCAATACAAATTTTAAAGCAGAGTTTAAAACACAACGAAATAATTATACATATAAATTTGTATAGATAAATGAATGAAATTACAAGTGAAAGTTATATGTTAGAAGTTTAAAATTCAGAAGTGAATAAATTTGGTAAAATATTATTACATAAGATAAATATACAAACTCGGGGTTAAAGGATGTCATCTACCGCCGTTTCAAGAGTACATTATGTGTATAAATGCCGTTTTAAGTATTCCATATACAACAACATAATGCCCCCTCGTCAGAATGGTTTCGTTCGTGATGAAATCCTAGATGATAAACTGATAGATTGAAGAAGGAGATCATTTAAAAAAAAATAAATTTCCAGAGCTCATATGCAAGTGATAGTATACTGGCTAGAATGGAAACTCTAGCTTCGAACAAAAATCCAACCTCTATTTTGACAGCATTAATGTTAGGTATTAAAAGCTAAACTTTATAAAAGTGTTGCATATCTTGATCCAGTTATAGATTGTATTTGTAAGGTGTGTGTTAGGTGCCCACTCTCTGTTCCTGGAACTCTTCGATTTACAAAATGGTCGCTCGTTATTATTGTACCTTATTGCACTGACAATTAATGCTATGGGTATTAATTCGCAATCAGCAGCAGGCCGAAAATTTTGTTCTTTTTCACTGCTTCCGGAGAAATGATCACATCTGTAGTGCAACTAGCCTCCACCATAACACAAGATATTTTCCGCTTCAAGCACCTATACCAAGCACCATAATTTTGTGCTGCACAGACGTTTTGATAGTAATGTTCCTTTTGTTCTTTAATATATCCAGTAATAGAGGTATTGCTTATATTCATCTCAAAGCAGTGCTTCGTACGGCTTTCAGTGTATATTATTAGTATTACATCACAATAGAAGATCCTGGTTTTGGCAGAGCTGCTGATCACGTGTACAATGTCTTCCGACGAAGTGTGACATAACCAATCATTTCAGTTGTAACTTCAGAAGATAAGGGTCACCTTAGTTCATTTAATATTTTGTTGCCAATTCCTGCTCTTAAATTGAAAAAGGATAACTTCGACTTGAAATGTGAAATAACGATCACGTAAAATCTACCCCCACCTCTGCCACACACACATATTATCTTTGACTTTTACTTGTTTTGATGACTGGACTGCAGCTATACTGGGACAATGCTTAGAAGGGGTTCGTCGAACAAATCGCCACCAGTTCTTATATCTTAACGCTAGCAATTGTTCTATTGTTCTTGTTTCCTAACTGCTAAGTTACAGGGATGTAAACAATCCAACACCGTTTCTAAGCGAAGCGGTACACAAACACAAACATAAGCAAAATGACGCACGCATGCAAATATACATGCACACATGCACACTCACACATACGCATATGTTTACGCAGACTTCCACACGTTTTCTCTTTGTCAAATTCACTCACAGGGCGTTGATTTGCTGGGACTATGGTAGGTGACATTTGTTCAAAGTGGCGCGCAGTGGGACCGAACCCGAAACCACATAGTCGCAAAGTAAGCTGCTTATCCGTACAGCCAAACCTGCGCTTATAAATGACTGTGCATGCATAGGCATATGTGTGCATAAATGTATGTATCTGACTTTTATATATGTGTGTATGTATCTATGTATATGTACATTGTAAAGTTTTAAATGTATGTATTTGTGAAGAGAGAAGATATATAAGAGTAATTTCTTTTGTTGTCTGAGAAGAAATGAGCGAAAGATAAGGTAAAAGCGATTTTAAGAAGTAGCAGAGAGGAGACGAAGAAATATGGCAGGAAAGAAAAGAAGAAAGAGATGGTCTAATGCAAAGCCACATCTAGAATTATTTGCTGAGCAGTTTATTTCACCTCAGGGTTAAAAGAGATACGTTTTCCCAGACATAATAAGTCGTCAGAGAAGTATGTCCCCCGGTTATATGACCTCCAAGTGGAAGGTGTGTCGTTGTTTGTGAATCTGAGAGCAGATTTTTCCGATAATCTTAAAACTAAGTGACAAGTACAATACAAAATGCCGAGTTTTAAGATGATGTTAAGTAGAATATGATAAAGAATCGTGCATGTAAAGTAGATAGAGAGACGTATGTTACAATATTGTGTTGTTGTTTTTTAGCACCAGATCAATGTTCTCCCAGCAGACATAAGATCAAAAACAGTCCAGTCCTGACCATCGCATCTTTTAGACACAGCTATGTCCAATATTTCTTTCTCTTTTTAAGCCGTTAGAGTGTTGTTTCATGAAAATGTGGGTACTGATTCTAGCAGATCGTGTGATCAAATAGAGGATTTCTCGTTTGACCCGTCTTCAATTATTTATTTTCGATCTTCTATTACATGGTGACATGAGAAATTTTTGGTCTGATGGTGATAAATATATATCATGCAGGATGAGAGAACTATTTGAAGACATATGTGGGAATTTAAATCTTTAATCTCATTAAAAAGGAAAAAAAAAAAGAAAACTCGAATATATATTTAGGAAAATTTGTGCACACGTTCTCAATAAGCTTAAAATTATGCTATGAATGAATCTTCAGCTTCGGTAACCGATTCAATGCGGGATCAGAATCCATTGACATACCTGCAGTGAATGAATGGTCTTTATTCCTTTTGGACACCACTTAGACAATAGTGGCTTTCAGTGAAGTCATGGTATTGTGAGGATGTCAGTTAATCTCTCTCCTTTTCGTCAACGCTCCAAACGTAGTGCTCCAAGGGTATTTATATCTGATGAGCTTCGAGACAAGAAATTTGATGTTACATGATCGAAGTTCTTGTATGATATCCATTCTTGAGTAATGGGATTTTGTGAGAAAAGTCCGAGTCTTTTTGAGACACGTATGACCTTCCATTGCATATTTCAACTATCTTATCTGTTTGTCACTTGTCAGTGAGCTCTCGTTTCAGAGAAATTCTGTTACAACAATGTTGTCCTATATATTAGGGTGTCCGTTATGTGAATCCCCTATCGAATCTAATAACCTACGGGCTCCATCCATCCATCTCTCATTTCTTGGATTGGTACCTTCCTACCAGATTGCATCATCGTGGAATATATTTGATGGTATTTTTTTTATCCCTAAATAAAATCCTTGTGTTCCAGGGATTGCTCTTGTCTCTTATTCATTTCTGTCTATATATCAAATACTTTCTTGTCGCCATATTTAACAACATCCGCTCTTATGCAGATGCTGCAAAGTTTCATCTACATGTAACATTGAGATCCCACGTCGAATCTTTGAATGGAGAGCAGCCGGCCAGTGGAGCCATGCTAATCTCAGCTTTTAACAGCAAAACAGTACCCAAGAACTTCTTAGTTGGAGACACGCTGCATTTCCAGTCCATCAGACATATTATTTCTCTTCTGCTTCTTTAATGCTCTCTGCTTCTCACAGTTGGCTGAACTCATACCTCCTCCGATTAGGTGCTCACAACTAACTCCTGTCTTTTTCCCCTCTCTTATCGTCTTTGATGTGTCTAAACTCGCGGGATCCACATTAAACCACTAATTCTACACCTTCAATCTCAGCCAAATATCCCTCTAGTATCCACTCCCCTTACATATCCATCCTATAAGTTTTGACTTGCAGCATTTCAAACTGGACATTACCGGTGAGAACCTCACCGAGATGGAACAGTCATCAGATTCAGCAAGTAAAAATTATTAATATACTCCTCCTCCTCCTCCTCCTCCTCCTCCTCCTCCTCCTCCTCCTCCTCCTCCTCCTCCTCCTCCTCCTCCTCCTCCTCCTCCTCCTCCTCATCATCATCATCATCATCATCATCATCATCATCATCATCATCATCATCATCATCATTTACGTCGCCATCGTCGTCGCCACAGACAACATTTGCAATGGAGTTTTTGATGAAAGTACATTGTTGCCAACGTGGTTAATGTTGCTTAAACGCGTCTTACTATTTCTTCATCAGACCTAACATCAAAGTTTTCTGCTGCCAATAACGAGAATCTCCAGTGTAGCCTTCCATACCATAGTGAGCGATATGGATGATTCATTACTAATTCTATCTGCTTTATATGCCATTTAGAAGCTCCACAGTTGCCTCGTGGTGAGTATGGGGTGGACTTGAGTGGCAATGAATTTGAGACTGAGTATCAGCTGTATTATTGTCATCAGAACAGAAGCAACAACAACAACAGCAACAGCAACAACAGCAACAGCAACAACGATGATCATAATAATCATTACCATCATCGACCAACTCATTGCAGTTATTAGTTGTAAAATTATGTCTGTAGTTCTTAAACATTATGGGGAGATGGCAGGAACCTACATTGATATAACGAAGTCTATCGTTGGGCTTCCTATAAGGTCTATAAATATTTTTATTTAGATCTAAGGATACAACTAGCCCAACGATAGACTTAGTTATACCAATGTGGGTTCCTGCCATCCCCCATAGTGTTTAAAAATTTAGTTAAAAACATTAGCAAAAGAATTTCTAGCCACTCCTCCGATAGGGACATTTTTAATAGCGTTGCCCTAGTATATAATAAGGCTCTAAAAGATAGTGGTTTTAACGAGGAAATAACCTATACACCTGCCACCAATCCAGTAATAAAGAAAAGGAAACATAGGAATAGGAAAACTATCTGGTTCACACACCACTACTCACCCGAAGTGACCTTTAATATAGGCAAGTATTTCTTAGCACTGATAGATAAACATTTTCCAGTCAACCATAGTTACAGAAAGATTTTCAACAGATATAACTTAAAGATCAGCTTTAGCTCAACTACTTATTTTAAAAATATAACCGCACACAACACACAAAAACCACAATATAAAACTAGCTGTTCATGCAGGGATAAAAATTTGTGCCCGCTAAATGGAGCCTGCATGTCCGAGACCGTCATCTATGGGGCCACCGTGGACTCTATATCCACTAAGGACACAGTTTCGACGAAGAAATACGTGCGCCTTACAGACGGTAATTTCAAGGCCAGATTCAAAAATCACACCTTGAGCTTCAGGCACTGGGATAAAAGGAAAAACGACCAAGTTATCCAGTCATATATGGTCCTTAAAAGATAAAGGTGTCAGTTACAACATCCATTGGAATATCTTAGCCAAGTGTAAACCCTACACAAACGGCAGCGGAAAGTGCGGTCTTTGTGATATGGAAAGATGGCTCATTTGGAAAGGCAGCTTTGACCCCGACACATGCCTAAATGCTTTCTATTTTGTGTCTATGTACAAGCGTTTTATCCCTCTATACTTTTTACTTATATTTCTTATATATGTTTTTATATTTTTTTTACATATTTATAGAGATATTGTTTTATATACTTTTTACATGCGCATGTGTATGTATGAACTGGTGCGCTTACGCGAATACTATGGACATTTTTACTCCCTTACCTTTACTCTCTCCCCTCACTTAGCGGTCATTCAAATAGCCCTTTTGTCTTAATAACGGTCAACCACACAGTAATTTCTCTTTGTTTAACGATCATTTTCATAGAATTCTTCCATGGCCAGATAACTGAAGAGATGGCGGCGTGGGTTTCCGCCTCGGCATCCGAAACTCGGAGTTTTATCATGGCTACCGAATAATTGTCACATATTATTTACCGATAAATTCCTCTATTTACATAATATCAAGGTCTCTTTCTTTCTTTTGTTGTATTACCTTTTCTATCAATATATATATATATATATATACTGGTACTCCGTCAGTTACGACGACGAAGGTCCCAGTTGATCCGATCAACGGAACAGCTTGCTCGTGAAATTAACTTGGAAGTGCCTGAGCACTCCACTGACACGTGTACCCTTAAAGTAGTTTACTGGGAAGTTCAGCGTGACACAGAATGTGACAAGGCTGGACCATTTTGAAATACAGGTCCTACTCATGTTTACAAGCTGAATGGACTGGAGCAACGTGAAATAAAATGTCTTGCTCAAGGACATAACGCGTACCGGGATTTGAACTCACAACCTTACGATCGTAAGCCGAATGCAATGCCCTTAGCATACACACACACGCATACACACACACACACACACGCACACACACACACGCAGATACACATGCACACACATATACATTAACATCCCTATATATACATACAATGTATCTGAGGCCGGGAATTCGTCTCTGAAAAAGGAGTGAAGAGTCACTGGACAAAAATGAAATGTGCCATCCATACAGTAACTTGTGCGCTTATAGCAAAAAGGATCATTATTGTTGTTGTTGCTTTTGTTGTTTTCGTTTAGCTTCTGAGTTTAAATTCCTTTGGGGTCGCCTTTGCCTTTCATCCATTCGGGGGTCAACGAAATAAGTAGCAGTTGTATACCGGTTCGATGTAAATGACTTCCCGCCTCTCATGAAATTACTGGCCTTGTGCGAAAAATCATCATCATCATTATTATTATTGTTGTTGTAATTTAGGGTCTGAGTTCGAATTCTTCTATGGTCGACTTTGCTTTTCATCCTTTCAGGGTCGATGAAAGCAGTACCAGTTGGCTACTGGGGTCGATGGAATCGACTAAATCCTGGCCCTAAATTTCCAGGCTTTGTGCGTTGAAGAGAAAGAAGTATCATAACTGAAGGTGTGTTAAATATCCCGCACCTATCTCTCGAAAGACAGGTTACCTGAGTCGTCAAAAATAGAAACATAATCTAGCTTTAATATCAGAAAGTAAATATGAAATCATGATGGTAAACACTGGGATATCTGCGTAGAAACACAATATGGATTTAATAGCCTCATTATGTATACCAGGACACGCACGCGCGCGCACACACACACTGTAACATATACGGGAGTTAGGGAGAAAAAGAGTGTGAAGTATCAACAAGAAATAGAGACGTGAAGTCTGGGAGAGAGCGACGAGAAGGAGAGAGTGGAATAAAGAGCGAGAGGGAAAGAGAGGTAGAGAGAGAGAGGGAGAGAGAGGGAGAGAGAGAGAGAGAGAGAGAGAGAGAGAGAGAGAGAGAGAGAGAGAGAGAGAGAGAGAGATAGTTAATGTAAGATATAATGACGAAAGATAAATATCCACCGAAAAATAAGCGGGTGTATAAATGAGAATTATTAGATGTGTGAATACATAGAAAATTACACAGCACTTCCCACTCTATCTAACCTGTTGCAATATTGGAAATAGTTCTGAGAATCTACGAAGCCAGGAAGCTAAGTGAAGCAAATTATTTAATAGCTGAAGGCAAGTGGCATAGCAAGACGATCAATCCATAATTCGTGAATCTGAGAAGTAGAAGATGCCAAATGTAGTTTCGCTTTTATAATTTAATTGCTAAATTCGTATGGCGAGCCTACCACACAGCCATGCCCACATACACACATACACGCACACATATTCACACGCATAGGTATATACATATACATAGCTATGATATATATATAAAGATAGCTATGAGTATATATATATATATATATATATATATATATATATATATGTTTGTCTGCGTATACATACATATATATATGTATATATATGTATATATATATATATATATATATATATATATATATATATATATATATATATATATAAACATATACATATATACATATATACATATATGTGACTATATAATTGAGTTTTGGTGCATGCGTACGTATATTTATAAGAGTGTTCAGGTTTTGGGGTTTTTAGCAATGTGTTTGTACCGACATTTTATAAGAGGTTGATAGTAATTTGCTGCACAACCTTTGGTCAGTAGCCTTCAGGTACACACCACCATGAAGCGCAATCAAATCATGGAATTGAGAATGAAAAATGCCAGTTATGTCAGCACTGTCGAGTGATTATTCTGACAGAAATATGGCCTCGATGTAAAACAGCTTCCGAAGGATTTTAAAGCTGTTCCAGAGATTCGTCATCGAGTTTTGAAAAGTATTAACTCAAATTTATTATATATAACAGAAAGGCGCATTAAATTAATTCAATATCAAGTAATATATACATATTATTATTTATTTATTTATTCACGTTTTCTTCCTCTACCTCCTCCTCATCCTCTCTCTTATCATCTCGGCTACCCTTCTGCACCGTATTCTTAGACACTATATGTTTATATACCTTATTTTATCCTTATACCAATCTTCAACTTCCTCCCCCCTCACTCTAACTACCTCTCTTCCTATTTATTTACTTTTCCTTCCTTTTACCACTTAATAACCACCTCCGCAACTGTTCTGTTGTTGAACGTTGAGAAGTTCGCGTCTTTTTTCTGGACGTTTACAATATCAGGACATTAACCTACATGGATCTACACAGGATTGCACCTCAAACCTTATGCACTTATTTCTACAACATCGGGAAGTTGAACTGTGAACATTTATGCTTCTTTTTTCTTCTCTCTCTTCATCTCCTTATTCCTATACGCCTGTCCTCTAAGTCGTCATTTCATTAATCTATACGCTTCTCATTTTCCCTATTTCTCTCTGATGACGGAATATCCCATTCTCTGTGATATCTCCGAAACAGCTGTAAGACTTTGAATTCTTTTCCAATAATAATAATGCATATGACTTGAGATGTTTACCTTGCCTTAACGTTTGTTGTCCTCTTTAACAATTATATATCTGCTATATCGGAAATCTGCAATGCCTGCATAACAACCGTCTCGGCCACAACCTTGGAGCCCTAGTAATCCACAGAGAAATGAAAGACAAGGTCACCTCTGCATATTTCAAGCGCCTCAAACTTCTCATGAAATCGAAGCTCAACTCAAGGAACATTCTGACTGCTTTCAACATATAGGTTGTTGCTGTAGTCCACTATAGTACATCCAACCTGAGATGGACACAAGCAGAGATTGACCAGCTCGAGTGCACTACCTGAAAGACCATGACAATGTATGGTGCCTTCCACCCTAAGGCAAATGTACACAAGCTCTACATGAAGAGAGGTAAGGTTGGACGTGGGCTGATTAGCGTACGGGAGAGTATCAAGAGTGAAAGAAGAAATATGGCAAACTATTTGGTAAACAGCAAAGAAGACCTGCTACAATATGCTGCTAATGCAGGAGTTACCAAAAATGAGAGTGCTCATGACTTTCGAAGAAGAACTACCAACGAGAGAGATGAAACCCTACTCCGTATGGAATTACATGGTCAGTTCCACAGTGAATACTACTACTACTACTACTACTACTACTACTACTACTACTACTACTACTACTACTACTACTAATAATAATAATAATAAGAAGAAGAAGAAGAAGAAGAAGAAGAAGATTAGTATTTTATGGCAGTAAGAAAATATTATAAGTGAAAATTATTGTTTTAAGTTTTACGTTTAGTTCCGGATACAACTCTGATGTTTTGGCTAGCTGCAACTTCATTGGAAAAATCTCTAAATTTTTTGTACAGAGATGAATCTTTGTCTAAAAGAGACAGGGCTCTTTAAAAATTCAAATAATTTTCATACGTTAACAACCCACCACTAACACATTTCACATTCAATATTTTACAACAGTAAAAAAGAAATGATAAAAAATAAATATTTTTTCTTGAAATACGTTTGGAATGTTGATTATCAGTTCTAATGTTTTATGTGTTCTTACAGAAAACACAATAAAGACAGGCGTTCAGAATGCAACACTTCACAAAATCATTAAGTAAGATACTGCGAAGTTGGAAAGTAAGAGAACGACAGCAGTAATTGGATGTTGTCCGCTGGGTATTTCCAAATTCAAAATAATTTATATACCCCGTGTAAGTTGAAATCAATTCGCCCTTTTAATTGCGATTTTTTTAATATGGAGAATGACGTGGAGAATTACTGTAAGTCAGAGGTTACAGAATTGATCCGTTCTTAAATATCTGTGCTTTATTCAGCTCTTCCAACAGATACTAGTGTTTTCATACGTGTCTTTCCATTTCCATGTGCTGTTAGTAGAAAGCGCTGATTCGGTGGTACAAATGATCCTTCAAAGAGAGTATTGTAATTCTATTTAGCTTTTGGTGTGTTGCTGGTGAAAACATCAGCCCACAAAACTATAGTTTTATTTATTTTTGCTTTTGCACATGATCTTAGGATCCAAAGGGCGGCATAGTAAATCTTAGTGAATTGCTTGAGAACCTATAGTCTTTGTCGAAAGGCGAAAAAGTAATTCAATTATGTGTAATCAGTACATTTTCTCATGCTTGCATTTACGCACATACGTACATATACACACACATGCGCATAAACACAAGCGTGAACACATGGACACAGTCACGCACAAAACCGATCCTTATTTGATTGCCTTTGTACACTGAACCTATAACATTTTTAATCTACAGAAATACTCTTCAGAAATCATTTCAGACGCATTCAATTTCGTACTCTGTATTTATGTTGGTTTTTATTTATTGCTACAGTTTTTGATGTAATTGTTCATCTTTCATTTTATGTTGCTGTTGACGCATGTTTTGACATATCTCTTTGATACAAACAAGTGCATAGCCGACATCAATATAGCCGAGAGTAAATACATAATGGTCGAGATAGAATATTCATGGCTGACGATTATGTGTGTTAAAATGGAAGCTCTGCCTGTAAAAGAGGAGTATTTGCATAGCGAGATCTAAATTAAAAAAAAGCACAGTAAACTCTCCTATATTTATAGACATAGACAAAGAAAAGCAGAATGATAACAACTGATATAACTGTGAGTACCGCTAAACATTTATATATATATATATATATATATATATATATATATATATATATACATGTGTGTGAGTGCGGCTGTCAGTCTGTAAGCATGCATGTATGATGCATGTTTGTACCGTCGTCATTCATTTTATATATTTGAATTAATATGTGAATAGATGAATGCATATTTGTGTGCGCGTGTGTGTGTGTGTTTGTGCCATATATGCGTTGTGTTTCTAGTGTATTTACATATGTATGTGCCTATGAAAGTTTTTATTTATTTACACCAATAAATTTGTTATATGTTTTCGCCAATGTATTAAATTTTAATATTTGGGGTGGTAAAAATCAATAACATAAATGAATATTCTATGTGCTCACCAAAAGAATATCGTATTTAAATACAAAAAAAGAAAAAAATCTGTTTTTCTGTGACTGTTTGAGATTTTCATGTTCATGGTTCGTGTTTATAATTCATTTTGTCTTTACTTTTTATGGTCATGTTCATTGATAGAATTCTTTATGGCTTTTCTTTTATGTTAAAGGATAAGTTATATTTTATTTTATTTTGTTTTAATATTTTTATATTAGGCTGAAAGGATGAAAGTGTTTGCAAGTCAGCAGACATTTTAAACATTGTACTGACTTTGTCTGGTATTTTTAAATTTCTGGTTGTTTTTTTCTTTATTTCTAATAAAAGGATACAATATTCGATTTGGTGTGATAAAAATAAATTAGAAAATAAGGTGAGGCAAATTGCTGTCCGATTCTGAAATAGAAATTTTTAACACAGATATCGGCTGCTTCTGTGAAAATTGTTTATAGCATCTCTTATTTGTAATATATCCCCATAACGCAAATTGCAGGTATCTGCCTAAATTCAAGAGTCCAAGATGTTTTAGGCCAAATAGAAATATGTCGTATGTAGGCATATATTCATACACTCATATACATACATACATACACGCACACACACACTCACACATATAGAGACATAGATATATACGTACATACAAATATATATGCATATATATTATATCTTTGTGTTTGGCTATAGACTACACTGTAACAGTTTTATACAAAAACTAAATCAGTAACAAACACGTAACAGACATATCTCTTCTCAACGATTTCTACGACTGCCTTCACACATGCGACTACACACACCACACTGAATCCCGCACTGTCATTACGCATGCGCCTTTATAAGTTTTAGGACAGTTCACTTGCTATACCGCAGGGGTGTCAGAATTTCACCACAACATCTCCCCTTTTTGAGATTGACTTTCCTTCGAAGTTAGTATTTTTCTTTTGTTTATTATATATTTAATACCACCACTCCCACTTTTTTTTTTACTTAATTTTCCGGGAAGAAATTGGAATATATTTTTTGTTTTGGCTCTATTTGCAAAATTTCTGTTTGTTTTATTTTCCGAGTCGATGTACTTGTTGATTCAAACTATTCCTTAAGGTATTATGACTTCAAAAATGCCATAAAGAAATTCCATTGGTTCTTCATGTCTTATTCTTTCTTCCATAAACCTTTTTTCAGTTGGTTTTAATGTCTTTTGTCTTCCAATGAATGACCTTTTACCTTGTACGTTATTTTTCCTAAACTTTTACTTCTTATTCCTTCTTCCCAACTTTTCTTTCCATTACTGTATATTTAATAAAAAAAAAAACCTTTGTCACCGAGTTT